>NC_029788.2:114611649-114636582 GCF_000816755.2 Arachis ipaensis | reverse complement strand
CAACACTTCCAAAAATCTCAAAACCATGCCAAGTTCAAAATCTCTTTGAAAGACTCAATCATTCATTTCTAAATCAAGATTTGGTCGTAAGATTCCTCAGCAGAGTCCCAAGACTTCAGGGGAGAATAACCTAACTCATTTCTTAAATTCCTTGAAAACCTCTGAAACTTTAACTTCTTGAGTTGAATAAATAGAATAGGGTTTAAACCCAAAACCAAATCGTGTTTCCAATTATGCCGAACCAATTTCAAGACCAACCAAACTTAAGCCAAAACTAATTTCATTGTCATTCTTAAATCTGTTTCCAAGGGCTCAGGAAGTGTTTCAATTTTAATAAATCAAAGTTCCAGAAAATACTTCAAGCTCTTCCTAATTGTCATAAAGTGAAATAGATTAATTGAAAACCAGGTTTATTTTAAATCCATTAAAACCCCTCCAAAATCTGTTTATGTAAATCAAATTCCAAAACATAAAGAAATTTCATATTTAAATTGATTTTTAAGGCATAATTCCTTTCTTAATAATTACATAAAAAATATAGAGATTTTCCTAATAAGGCAAGTTCAAACATAATTTATTTCTCAAACATTTAAGTCAAAGCATAATTTATTCTTTTCCAAAATAACAATTCCAATCAAAATCTCAGATTTTCTAGAAATTTCGGCAGCATCTCCCCTAAAACTTGGACTTTGCCACCCTTTCCGGGTCCCAACAAAACCAATCATCAACTCTTTCTAACAGGTTCAAGACCAAATCAGTTTCCAATAAAATAAAACTCAACTTTCAATTTATCAAAAATCATTCAAATCAACCAATCCAGAAATCTCCAATTTATCAAAATCATACATTATTACAATCAAACAGGCAACCATATTCATTCAAGATAAAACCAGACAATTCATAAGACTCACATAACCACCAAAAATACATTTTGTACAGCATATCTATTTATAACAGTTTCTAATTTAAATAAAACTAGTTTGTACAAAAGCCCCTACCTCAAAACGCATAACCATAACCCAAACGCATCACAGAGTCCTTTTCGCCTCAACCCGAAATCAACCCACCAACCTCGTGTCTTCTCCCTTAGAGTCGTCCGTGGCTCGCCCCCAAACGGCGACAGGCAGATCGACGAGGAGGCCCGGCGGCGTGACACTGATGGAATGAGCTCGACGGCGAGGACACGGTTCGGCGGCACGACGTGGTGAGGGCGACGCGACTGCACGACGTGAGATTCGGCCCCCTTCCCTTCCGATTCCGATCTCCCTCTTCTTGGATCCCTTCGCTTGTTTTTCTTTGTTTCTTTTCAAGAGCAGTGGGTATGTGTGTGTTCATCACAAGGCTGCGCAGCAAAGAGGATGAAGGAGAGGCTGTTGGCTGCGCAGCATGAAGAGAAGGATGGCGGCTGCTGCTGCATAGTTAGGGAGCTGGGCGGCGGCGGTAGTGAGGCCAGCCACCATCGCCCCTCCTCTCTTCTCCACTCCTCCGTTTTTGCTACTGTCGCTGTGTATTGGTTTGAGGAAAAAGGGGGAGCATTTGTGTTGCTGCCGCTGGGTTGGGGGAGAAGGTAACCGGGTCACGGGTTAGGGTTTCATTTTCAAAAATTAGGGTTAGGGGCATTTAATTTCACTTAAAATAGGGATAATATAGTAATTGAAATTCAATTTAAATCCAACACTATTTGTATATAGAAAAATACTATTTGCTCATCAATCTTACAAATTATTTTCCATAAAATGCCCAAATCAAAATAATTAGAAATAATATAATTAAACCCTTTATTTTTCTAAAGTAGCAGTATTAATATTTAAAATATTACTTATCTAATCCAAATCATATGAAATCCTTATTATTTCATAACTATCAGCCTTATACCTTAAATATAGAAAATAATCCAATAATTATAAAATTGGATAATAATCATAACTTATCTCAAGTTCAATAAATCAAAACTTGCCTTAATTATCTTTAATAAAATAATTTCTGAAATTAAGGCTGTAAATAACTATATGATTTGAGGCTTGATCATAAAAAGACTTTTCAAAGGTTCTGGGTCTTACAATACCCCACCGGTGGGTGGATTTATGCCGCTTATCCGCTTTGGAAATGCAAATAGACTGAATAATATGCAAAACCCATAACAACACTCTGAATATTCTCGTGAGTATCATGTGGGCACTACTTCAAATGCAGCAAATTCAATGGCAGTATATCGACAACAAGTGGAGGAAAGTCATCATGACTTGGTTAATTTATTGACGCAGCAAATTACTACAATTCTGAATCCCATGATGGCAGATCATGAATCGAGATTCAAGCGTCTTGCTAGACAAGTCGAGAGGATTGCTCGAATTGTCGATTATGATGAAGGTGAGAGGCATAACGCTCGAGGAAATAACGAGGGGATGGAAAATATTTTTCAAAATGAAAATCATATTCCAAATCGAGAAAATCCCCGCGTGGTTCGTCGAGGTGAAAATGCTGATGATGTTGTACATGGATTACGTGGTGATCGTTATCAGGTCACTCGAATTGTAGATGAGGTTTTAAACCTATATTTTATGATATATTTTGTGCTTAGTTTGAGTGATTTATTCAATCCTTCACCCACTTATTCATATTAATGGCATGGTTTTACTTTTCCTTCCTTATTATGTGATGTATGTGAAAAACATATTTCCTAAGCTTTAAAATTAATTATTTTAATTACCTTTATTTCCATTCGATGCCATGATTAGTGTGTTGAGTAGTTTCAGATTTTCTAAGGCATGATGACTTAAAGGATGAAAAAGGAAACGTACAAAAATGGAAGGAAAGTGCGAAACGGAGTTTTAAAGAAACTGGTATCCACGCGATCGCATGGACGAAGCGATCGCGTGCCAAGCGCGAATCAGCAGCGACGCGGCCGCATGACTGACGCGGTCGCATGATTGACGCGACCGTGTGGCAAGGAAAAGCTCCGAATGACACGACCGCGTGACCCACGCGGACGCGTGACAGAGGCCACTCACCAGAAATTGCAGAAAACGCTCATAACGGATTCTGAAGCCTTTTTGACCCAAATCCAAGTGCAGAACACATAGACTAGAGGCTATAAAGTGGGGGAATGCATCCATTCAAGAGGAGGCTCACATAATTCACTTCTCATGATTTAGATTAGTTTTGAGAGAGGTTCTCTCCTCTCTCTCTTAGGATTTAAGACTTCTCTTAGTTTTAGGAGTGATTCTCAATCCCAGGTTCTTTATTTTTATTTTTTCAATTGGCTTATGAACTTTTTCATATTAGATTTTACTGCTTTGAATGTATTTTATTTGAGGTATTCCAGATATTTGTGATTTATATTTAGCTTTTTACACTATTGGCTTTGATTAAGAAATCAGTAACTCAGAAGTTATCCAACTCAACAGCATAATTGATAACTGTTATCTTTCTAATTGAACCGAGCTTCAATAATCCTAACCTTTTCTTAGGAAATAAATAGGATTCGAAGTTCAAACCAATTAGTCCCTTGACTTTCCTTTACTTTAGTAAAGGTTGACTAAGTAGAATTAAGATTCGACTTTCATTATTATTGATAAGGATAATTAAATCTGGACTTCCAAATTCTCATACCTTGCCAAGAGTCTATTTTATTATTATTATTTTATTTTACTTGTCATATAACATATTCCCACCTTACTTCCTAAACCCCAATTTACAATCTTCATAACCAATAATAAGAACATACTTCCCTGCAATTCCTTGAGAAGACGACCCAAGGTTTGAATACTCGGTTAACAATTTTTAAGGGGTTTGTTACTTGTGACAACCAAAATGTTTGTATGAAGGGATTTCTGTCGGTTTAGAGACTATATCTACAACGCGACTGTTTTTATGAAATTCTTTACTGGCAAAAATCCTAACGTCAAAGGACTATCAACAACCACCACCATATGCCTATGAACCCTTTCCTCAACATAACTTTGGACCACTACACTCACAAGCCCCTTTACACCATTCATCCTCACATGATCCTAACCCTTATCCACCATATCAACCACGAGTGCATCAAGAGACAAAGGATCGTTTCAAGGAAACAGTGGATCGATTTCAGGCAACCACTCAACAACTGGGGCAAGCATTAATTCAATGGGCTTCTAGGCGCTTAAATACACAAGAATCAGCCACAACTCCATGTGGACAGTTTAGTGAAGAGCGTAGCATGAAGGAGATACCAGAAACCCCAGTGGACAAGACAGAGAATGAATTCGTACTAGAACAAGTAGAAGAAGCTGTCATTGTTCAAGAAGAAGAAGAAGTGGTTGAAGACTTAGGAGATGCAGAACCTCCATGGGAAAGTCAAGACATAGAGCCTCCTTCCAAGACAGTTGAAATTGATGCTGAGGAGGGTGTACAACCTCCAAAGCATATCATAGTTGAAGACTTGGAAGAGGTTGATCAAGAGATGGAGATTCAAGAAAAAGAAGTACAACATCCCATGCCCTTGGAAAGCAATGAAGAGGAGATTGAACCGGAGGAAAGCTACCAAGAGGAAGAGGTTGAAATTGAAGAAGCTTGCAAAGAGGTGGTAATTATCAGAGAAGAGCACAAGGGAGTGGAGCTTGCAATTTCATTAAAAACACCTCCCCCTAAGTTGCCATCATCCTTCACAACATTCAAGTGGATAAAATTCATATTCCTTAGCTTTCTAATTCCACTTGAATATGGGTTACTGGAGACGGATGGTCAACTTAGAGCTCTTTATGGCATAAAGAGTAAGAGGAAGATGATCAGTGGTAAGAATTGTCCTGCAAGGTTCATCATGGTTGGAAGCTTTAAGTTTAAACGCAAAGGTTGGTGTAGAGCTCAATTGAATGGGTCTAGGAAGCTGTTTGGTAGCTGCAGTGAGAATTCAAATTACTTATCACTCGGCTGGAAAAATACAGATCCCGACAAAAATGGGTGTAAAAGCAAGGTTTGGGATCCTGGAATCTGTTCTGACATCCAACACCCCGGGAGCCTAAGAATCTTTTTGAAGCTGCTCAAGGGTTTTACATGCCTAATTTGGGATCCCGGAGGTTACTGGAATCACAAACACTGGTGGAGATTCCTGGATGAGTTCAAGCGCAAGCCACCATAACAGGAAGCTCGCCAAATGTCCAACTTAAGGACTTTAACTAAAAGTGCTAGGTGGAAGACAACCCACCATGGTATGATCGTCCTTTTTCATTTTTTATTTAGTTTTATTTGTTTTTGAATTTTATTTTATTTTGTTATATTGAACCTGGAGTTTTGCATCACATTCATATTAACACTGCATTCTGCATTTTTCAAATTACAAAAAAAAAAAGCGAGCACGCGATGCGACCGCATCAGCGACGCATCCGCGTCGCAAGGAGATGAGAGAATAATAAATTGAACAGAGAGTTACGCAGGAGCAGGGCTGGAGGCGCGCCATTAGCACAAATTGACTCCATGCGACCGCGTCGATGACGCGTCCGCATCATTTGAAAAAATAGCCTCCCACGCGACCGCGTCACCCACGCGGCCGCGTGACCTGAAATCGGCGTAAAAAAGGTGTATGGCAGAAAGTTGAGCTGGAGTTGGGCTGGACTCGTGCTGGAAGCCCAAGCCCTACCACACGAACGCGTGCCCCACGCGTCCGCGTCATATTGAAGATAAGGCCATCCACGCGATCGCATCGACCACGCGACCGCGTCACCCAGATTTTTGGCAAAAAGAGTTTCGAACAGAGAGTTGTACGACCGCGAGGCTGCACTCGCACTACTAGCACAAATCGAGTCACGCGATCGCGTGCCCCACGCGTCCGCGTCGCTAGCGTCGCACAACCTATCCAGATTAGTGCCAATTTTCTTATCTTTTCTTCCTTATTCTTCTTATCTTTTCTTATTTCTTTCTTCCTCCTTTCTTATTTTCTTTCAGCTCCATTTTATTTGCATATTTCATTCATTGCATCTTAATTTTATTTTTTTTCTAAAATTAATTATTTTCCTTTGGTGTTAAAATTTTCTTATTTAACTGTTGTATTTTCTCTTAAATTATTTTAGGTGCTTCATGACTTGTTCTATTCTGATTGGGTAATACTATTTAAGTCAATGCTAATTTTTATATTACTGATATTCCTTTTGCATTGTCATGAATTTACATTGCCTTTTATTGCCCACCTTTTTCCCCTTTGTTGCATATTCTGCACCACTGGTATACCATGGCTTCTATTGTTTTCTCACTTGCATGTTGAAGCTTCCATGTAAATGAGACCCTTTTCATTTGGCATCAACCCACCCATACTTCATTTATTTCCTTATCTCTATTACTGGGTTACCTTTCTTCCCTTTTTCTTTCAGGATGGCCACCCGGAAGGGAAGCGGAAGACGTTTTACATGGGGAGACAGACAAGTCCATCTGCACAATCCTTAGAGAAAAGCAACAGTTGAAACAACCCGTCCACCTGCAAATCTCAGCATGCACCGAGAACGGTGCAATCTTTAAGTGTGGGGAGGTCGATACCGATCTCCATGGGTTAGTTATTTCCTAATTCAACACCAATATTTTACTTTATTTGTTAGTTCATTGTTGTATTTGCATGTTTAATTGCATGTTTATTTGATTTTATGCATTTAGTTACTACTTGGTTAAAATAATAAAATTCTTCTAAAGACCCTATTTTTGAAAAATTTTACTAATTTAAATTAAAAACTTTTCTATTAAAACTTGTTTGAAGTTGTAATTGAAACATAGTTTAAAGAGCTAAGAACACACAACCTGTGAGATTTTGAGCTTATTTACATGGTTACATTATTTAACCATAAATATTTTATTCTTGTGTGTTTACTTCTCTATGATTGTAATCTATATCTTGTTCCATGCTATATGTCCAATATTTAGTGTATTTACATGCTTGCATATGATTGAGGCCATCGTTTGATTTTAGCTCACTTATCCCAAAATTAGCCTACCTTTTTACATCACCCTTGTTAGCCCCCTTGAGCTTTTAAATCCCTTCTATTTTATAACCACATTACTAGCCTTAAGCAGAAAAACAAAATAAGAATCCCAAGTTGAATCCTTGGTTAGCTTAAGATAGATATTGTGTAAAATTTAAGTGTGGGAAATTTTATGGGAACATGGGATGATATGAAAAAGTAGGGAATTAAATTGAATAAGTTCTTTGAAAATTTGGGAAGCATGCTCATGTGAAATCAAAATAATTAAATTACCATGTGCATTGAAGAAAAATATATTAAGTAATTAAATAAGGGGATACAAAAAAAAAGAGAAGAAGAAAAGAAAAATGAAAAAAATACATTACCCCAAATGCAAAATAAAAAAAAAAGAATCAATGCACATGGGACAAAATTCAAAAATAAATTTGATACATGAGCATGTAATACAAAAGTGGGAAAAATTTGGGTAGTTAGGTAAAGTATTTTAAAATTGTATAAAGTATGTATATGTTAGGTGAGATCTTAGACTAATCAAGGATTCACTTTACTAGCTCACTTAGCCTTATATATACCCTTACCTTTACCTCAGCCCCATTACAACCTTGAAAAGACCTCATGATGTTTGCATTGATACATTAAATATTTGTTGATTGGTTAGATGAAGAACAAGGTTTAGAAAGCATGACTAGAGAAGAGTAGAGTGAATAACCCTATACACTTGAGAGATTAGAGTGATATACACTACTAGTAAGGGTTCAATGCTTGATTCTATGTTCCCTGCTTTCATGAGCTATCTTCTTACAAGTTTATTTGCTCTTTATTGTATGATTTGAATTAGTAAAATATGATTTATGTTTGTCTTGGAGAGCTTATTTGCTTTTAACCAGGTAGGTATAAACATTTTGCATGTAGTTGCATTCATTTAGATTAGATTGTATTGCATGACATTCCATCACTTTAACCTTACTTATTACCTTGGATTTAGCATGAGAACATGCTATTGTTTAAGTGTGGGGAGGTTGATAAACCCATATTTTATGATATATTTTGTGCTTAGTTTGAGTGATTTATTCAATCCTTCACCCACTTATTCATATTAATGGCATGGTTTTACTTTCCCTTCCTTATTATGTGATGTATGTGAAAAACATATTTCCTAAGCTTTAAAATTAATTATTTTAATTACCTTTATTTCCATTCGATGCCGTGATTAGTGTGTTGAGTAGTTTCAGATTTTCTAAGGCATGATGACTTAAAGGATGAAAAAGGAAACGTACAAAAATGGAAGGAAAGTGCGAAACGGAGTTTTAAAGAAACTGGTATCCACGCGATCGCATGGACGAAGCGATCGCGTGCCAAGCGCGAATCAGCAGCAACGCGGCCGCATGACTGACGCGACCGTGCGCCTTAAGCAGAACGCACATGACGCGGTCGCATGACTAACGCAACCGCGTGGCAAGGAAAAGCTCCGAATGACGCAACCGCGTGACCCACGCGGACGCGTGACAGAGGCCACGCACCAGAAATTGCAGAAAATACTCATAGCGGATTCTGAAGCCTTTTTGGCCCAAATCCAAGTGCAGAACACATAGACTAGAGGCTATAAAGTGGGGGAATGCATCCATTCAAGAGGAGGCTCACATAATTCACTTCTCATGATTTAGATTAGTTTTGAGAGAGGTTCTCTCCTCTCTCTCTTAGGATTTAGGACTTCTCTTAGTTTTAGGAGTGATTCTCAATCCCAAGTTCTTTATTTTTATTTTCCCAATTGGCTTATGAACTTTTTCATGTTAGATTTTACTGCTTTGAATGTATTTTATTTGAGGTATTCCAGATATTTGTGATTTATATTTAGCTTTTTACACTTTTGGCTTTGGTTAAGAAACCAGTAACTCAGAAGTTATCCAACTCAACAGCATAATTGATAACTGTTATCTTTGCTAATTGAACTGAGCTTCAATAATCCCAGCCTTTTCTTAGGAAATAAATAGGATTCGAAGATCAAACCAATTAGTCCCTTGACTTTCCTTTACTTTAGTAAAGGTTGACTAAGTGGAATTAAGATTCGACTTTCATTATTATTGATAAGGATAATTAAATCTGGACTTCCAAATTCTCATACCCTGCCAAGAGTCTATTTTATTATTATTATTATTTTATTTTACTTGTCATATAACATATTCCCACCTTACTTCCTAAACCCCAATTTACAATCTTTATAACCAATAATAAGAACATACTTCCATGCAATTCCTTGAGAAGACGACCCGAGGTTTGAATACTCGATTAACAATTTTTAAGGGGTTTGTTACTTGTGACAACCAAAACGTTTGTACGAAGGGATTTCTGTCGGTTTAGAGACTATATCTACAATGCGACTGTTTTTATGAAATTCTTTACTGGCAAAAATCCTAACGTCAAGTACCAAGAGGGATGAAAATCCCAAAAATAGCCACAAAGTTTGCTGGTGAAGTTGGAGAGTCAACTACTGAACATGTTGCTCGTTATTTGGTCAAAATCGGGAATCTTGCTAATGATGAAAATTTAAAAATGAAATTTTTTCCTTCATCATTGACAAAGAATGCATTTACTTGGTTCTCGAATCTTAGACCAAATTCGATTACAACATGGAATCAGTTAGAGACTGCCTTTCATGCTCAGTTCTATCGAGGTGAAATGAACGTAGCAGTTACTGATTTAGTGACTTTGAAACGTGAAGATAGTGAGACCATTGATGATTATTTAATACGTTTTAAAAATGCTAGAAGTAGATGCTATGTGTCATTACCTGAGAATAAGATAGTGAAAATAGCAATTATGGGATTGGGATTCTATATGCGTAGAAAATTGCTTAATGTGCATATTCCCGATTTGGCCCATCTGGCTGAAAAGGTTCGACAGACCGAGCTTATGAAAAGAGAAAAAGATAAGTATAGGAGTGAGCAAAGATCGAAGAGTAAACCTTTTACTCGAAAAGAAAAAGTTGCTTTTGTAACAATGGAGTCTTCCAAAGAAGAATTTGATTTCGAAACAGAAATTGATTTGACCGAACTTAAGAAAGGCCCTCCATATGTTTGTTCTTTGTTGAAGAAATTGCCAAGTAATAAAAAGTTGAATGATTCAAAACTAAAAAGTGGGAAAAAGTATAGTTTTGATATTTCAAAATCTGATTAGATTTTTTATGTGTTGCTTAAAGATAAACAGTTAATTTTACCTGAGGGTAGAACTTTGCTTTCTGTGAAAGATCTTAAAGGAAAGCCTTATTGTAAGTTTCATCAAGCAACAAGTCATTCGACCAATAGTTGTGTTCGTTTCATGGATTTAATTCAAGAGGCAATAATGGAGGGACGGTTGAAATTCGATGATGGCAAGAAAGAAATGAAGGTTGATGTAGATCCCTTCGAAGTTGATGCCAGTTATGTTGAACCTTGCTTTGGAGTGAACATGGTGGGCATGTCCTACGATTTTGATGTGGCTCTTGATGATTTTAAGTCACAGGTCAGATCGGTATACCCTAGAATAGGAAACAGTTTGCTGGATTTCTTAGTTCAGCAAAAGATCAAAGACCGGGACGTATCTCTATGTCCGCGGTGCAATGCTGTTTTCGATGCTGAAGCAGCAGCAATCTTCGAAAAAGAAAGGATAAAGAAAGAGTTGGCTCATAGGGAAGAACAAGCCCGTCAGAGGCAGCCACTCAGGCGTATAGAGGGCTCTAGCTCGAAGACCCCTCAAGAGAATGTGAGTACACCTTTAAGCCGTTCTCAGGCTATAGGTGTTCAGTGGATCAGGAATTGTCAGAAATTCCAGAGACGCGACCATCCGTATCAGCGTAATCCTCAGTAGGGCATCGAGCACCTTCTCGAAATCAATATGCTCATTATCGAGGTCGTGCTAGGGGTTTTCCCCGAGGAAGAAGAGGAGGTAGAAGTTTCAATCAGAATAAGAAACTTTTGATTGAGACAAGTAAGGAAGTAAGCAAGGGGGCAACACCCTCTGTGCATTCAAGGATAGTTTTTCCTTCTGATGGAGAAACTTATCCTAAGGAGATTCCATCACCTGCCAAGATGGAAAAGGGCAAGGCGGTAGCCCAGTCTTCTGGAGTTGATAAACACAAAGAGGTCGATGTGGATGAAGAATATTTCGATGAGGGTGATGATGATATGGTTGGGACAATATTGATTATTCCTACTGAGTATTTGGGGGAATATGAGGGAGATCCTAATGCGGATTATGATTCGGAGGATGAGGAGGCTTTTTCCTTTATTTGAATCGAGGATGAGCCAGGCTGTTTTTTACGGCCTACTGAGAAGCAGATGTCGCACCTTCGCCCGCTCTATATAACAACTACTCTGAGTGGAATAAAAGTGAATAAGGTCCTGATTGATGGTGGTGCCGCAATCAGTCTGCTACCAGAAAGGATGCTGATTAAAGTAGGGAAGCACCCTGATCATTTAGTCCCTACGAATATTGCTGTGACAAATTTTAGTGGGGCTTCAACTCCAGCCAGGGGGTTGGTGACTCTGACTGTAAAGGTTGGCTCATCAGAGCGTAACACTGTCTTCGTAGTGGTTTCTTCAAAAGTGAGTTATAACGCTTTATTAGGGCAAGATTGGATACATTGCGTGGGAGTTGTGCCTTTTACTGGGCATCAAAGTGTTCTTCTGTAGACCAGTGAGGGTAAACTTGAAACCGTCAAGGCAGATTCAAATTTATACGTCGAACAAATACATGTCGATTTCAAGATTTACAATCGTAAGTTAAAGCCCTTGGATGTTGATCGATCACTAAGTCCTTATAATTGTGAAGGGTGCTACTTGTCCTTAGAAGGCCTTTCGGTGAAGTTACGCTATCCAGTGTTGGACTCTGAACCAACTGGCTGGGATTGCTCCTCTTGAAGACTTGGAAGGAATTGCTCCATAGACCAGGTTGAGAAAGTCTCTGACTACCTGGTAACATTACAAAATTATTTGAATAATTTGCAGTTATTAGAAAATAAAGATGGTTCTTCTGATGAAGTTGAATCAGATAGGGTTAGTAAAATTACTAGTTGTAATAGGTTTGATTCGACACTTCCAGACGAATTTGGTTATAATTTTTCTAGTGTTTGTGAAAATAATGATGTGAGTCGGACTGCCAATTTAATAGCAGAGGCTCATTGTGTAGAAACTAAAATAGTAGTGATTTATTCGAAAATCAAGATTCTTCTATTTCTCATGATTCTA
This sequence comes from Arachis ipaensis, assembly GCF_000816755.2. Lineage (NCBI taxonomy): Eukaryota > Viridiplantae > Streptophyta > Magnoliopsida > Fabales > Fabaceae > Arachis > Arachis ipaensis. Next base: position 114,624,416 of record NC_029788.2, on the reverse strand, counting down.
TTGATTTCATTTTTGATTGCATCTATGGTTTGGAACCCTTAGGATTTGAAAAATATTAGACCAAAGAGGATGATTATTATAAAGGGTTTGAATCCCAAGATCCCTTGGAAGAAATTAATTTAGGGACTCTTGATGATGTTCGAATTACATATATTTGTAAAGGTCTTACTGATCCTTTTCGAACCGAACTCTTTAATCTTTTATATGAGTTCAAAGATTATTTTGCTTGGGATTATCATGAGATGCCTGGTCTCGATTGTTCACTAGTAGAACATCGATTAGTGTTGAAACCCAATGCTTGACCTGTGAAGCAAACTCCAAGGCGTTTTGCTCCTGAAATCAATATTAAAATTAAAGAGGAAATAGAGCGCTTGATCAAAGCGAAATTTATTCGAACTGCATGATATGTAGAGTGGGTATCAAATATTGTCCCTGTTATGAAGAAGAATGGGAAGTTAAGAGTATGCATCGATTTTCGAGATTTTAATAATGCTACTCCAAAAGATGAATATTTTATGCCTATCGCAGATATGTTGATTGATTCTGCAGCAGGGAATGAAATTCTTAGTTTCATGGACGGTTATTCTGGATATAACCAGATTTTTATTGCAGAAGATGATGTGCCTAAAACTGCTTTCCGTTGTTCTGGGGCATTAGGTACGTATGAGTGGGTGGTTATGCCTTTTGGTTTGAAAGATGCTGGGGCAACATATCAACGTACCATGAATGCTATTTTTCATGAGTTTATTGGAAAGTTTATGGAGGTATATATCAATGATGTAATGGTGAAATCGATTTCTGTGAGTCAGCATATAGACCATTTAAGAAAAGCATTTCTTACTATGAGGAAGAAATGATTAAAAATGAATCCTTTGAAATGTGCTTTTGGAGTGTCAGCTGGAAACTTCTTAGGCTTTGTTGTTCATAAAAAAGGAATAGCTATTGATAAAAATAAAGCAGATGCGATACTAGCATTGTCTGCATCCAAATCGAAAAAAGAAGTATAGTCGTTTTTGGGAAAAGTAAATTACCTTCGAAGATTCATCTCGAATCTTTCGGATTGAACTAGGGTATTCGCACCTCTAGTGAAATTAAGGAATGGTTCGAAATTCGAATGGGCCACAGAACATCAATCCGCGTTTGATTCGATTAAGTCATATTTATCAAAAGCTCCAATAATGGCGAATGTACGTCCATCTGGACCTTTAAAATTATATATTGCAGCATCTGAAAACACTATAGGGTGTATGTTAGCCTAGGATGATGAAAATAGGCATGAACGAGCGGTTTATTACCTTAGTCGAGTTCTAACTGATATCAAGACAAGGTATTCTCCGATTGAAAAATTATGCTTGTCACTATATCATGCTTGTATGAAGTTAAAATGTTATATGGTGGCTAAATCGGTGAAAGTAATAGCACAAACCGATCTTATTAAATATATGCTAAGTTTCCCTATGTTAAGAGGACGTTTGGAAAAATGGATGCTAGCATTAACGGAATTTAATTTACAATATGTCCCGACTAAGGCTGTGAAAGGACAGGTCATTACAGATTTTCTTGTAGACAATTCGAAAGATCTGAATGACAAGGGGGCAAATATAGTCGATGTAGAAGTTAATTATTGGAAATTGTATTTCGATGGATCCAAACATAAAGATGGCGCAGGGGTTGGAATCCTTATTATCTCACCAGAAGGTATTCCATCAGAATTCTTGTTCAAATTAAAGTATCCTTGTTCTAATAATGTAGCCGAATATGAGGCTTTGATTCTGGGTCTAGAAATTTTAATCGACAAAGGAGCTTTAGAAGTTCAAATTCTGGGGGATTCACAGTTAGTTTTAAAGCAGTTATCGAAGGAGTTTAAGTGTAATAGTGAGACGTTACAAAAACATTTAGTAATTGCTTGGGAGTTATTGACGTCTTTTCGAAAAATTTCTTTGGTGCATATCCCTCGAATTTATAATGAGATTGCTAATGAGTTAGCCCAAATTGCTTCGAAGTATCGAATTGGTCCGGAAACTATTAAGAAATTATCTAGTATCCATCAAATTTTGGTACCGGCAAATGAGAGAGAGGTACTATGCATGAGTGAATGGGATGATTCCAATTGGAGAAAACCTATTGCTCGATATTTGAAAGATCCCAATATTACAATTGATAGAAAACTAAAGTTAAAAGCAATAAACTTTGTTTTATTGGCCGATGAGTTATACAAAAAAGGGATCGATGGAAGTTTGTTGAGATGTTTGAGTCGAGAAGATCAAAACATTGCTTTGGGTGAAGTTCATAATGGAATATGTGGTGCTCATCAGGCAGGAAAGAAAATGAGATGGGTATTATATCGCAATCATGTATTTTGGCCATCTATGATAGAAGATTGTATCGATTATGCAAAGGCATGTCAAGAATGTCAGAAACATGGTTTGATACAATAGATTCCAACGGTTAAACTGCATTCGATAATAAAGCAATGGCCATTTAGAGGTTGGGCTTTAGATCTAATTGGATTGATTCATCCCCCTTCATTGAAACAGCACAAATTTATTTTAGTGGCTATTGATTATTTTACGAAATGGGTGGAAGCAGTTCCTTTGGTAGAAGTTGGTCAGACAGAGATAATTGATTTTGTCGAGGAAAATATTATTCATCGATTTGGGATTCCTCAGACATTAAGTACTGACCAAGGAACTATGTGCACTGGCCAACGAATTAAAAATTTTGCGACTTCGAGAAACATTAGTATGGTTACTTCAACTCCTTATTATACACAAGCTAATGGGCAAGTGGAGGTAGCAAATAAGATATTGATTGGTTTGATTAAAAAGCATATCAGGAATAAGCCTCGAACATGGCATGAGACTTTAAGTCAAGTGTTATGGGCTTATCGAAACTCACCAAGAGGTTCGACAGGAACTTCACCTTATAAATTAGTATATGGCCATGATACAGTATTGCCATTAGAAATTAATTTGAATACTCTAAGAGTATCGAAACAGAATGAGTTGCCAGTCGATGACTATTGGAATGCCATGTTTGATGAATTGAATGAGTTTGATTCAGAGCGAATTCTAGCACTTGATAATGTAATTCGACAAAAAGAAAGTCTTGCTCGAAGTTATAATCGTCGAATTAAGGAGAAATCTTTCAAAATAGGTGAGTTAGTTTTGAAAGTTATTTTACCGATGGAAAAGAAATCGAAATTTCTTGGTAAATGGTCTCATAACTGGGAAGGTCTCTTTCAAGTGATAAGAGTCATTTCTAGAAACGCCTATCAGATTAAAGATATCGAGTCAAGGAAAATAGTTAATTCGATTAATGAAAAAAATCTAAAATATTTCTATTGCTGGCAAATATAGAAATTCAACAGGCATAAGTTTAGAAAAGAAAATAGTCATTACAAAAGTAAAAAAAAGTTCAAGATGCCAATAGCTTCGCCAAATCAGAGCGCAGTTTTGTTTTTTTATTTTCCAGAATCATAAGCATTTCAATTTGCTTGAACTTGTCAGTTTGAATCTTCTCGAGTTGTTTTTCATATTCTCCCCGCTCAGTGTCGATTGAGACAAGTTTTTGGATAAGGAGTTGTTGCTCTTGTTGGGCTGCAGCCAGAGGTTTGGCTTGGGTGGCTCTATCTTGGCATATGGTGGCAAGCTGTTGTTGAAGTTGAGCCAATTCTGCTTCGATTCTTTCTTCTTCTTGATCATGAAAAGCCTGGACGGAGATAGCATGAGAGATTCTCACATCAAATTCTTCACGATAGAATTGGATTGGTTGAGCAGTTACAAGACAGCTTTCTATTTTGGATTTGGCTGTAGCTTCTTCATTTTTAGTTTCCTGAAGTTGAAACTGAGATGCAACGCTATCGTTAAGAAGTTGTTTGAATTCTTGGATTGAAGCAGAATATGGTGTGTTGTTTAGAAATTCAAAAGAAGAATTCAAGCAGTCCTCCAAGAGTTTGTTGAGGATTGGATCATTAACCCATGAAGTAGGTGGATGATCCAAAAGTTTGATGAGTAATCGAAGTTGTTCCCGAGTGTCAGGCTCTAATTCGATTAGAGGTCTTGGTGTGGTAGACCTTGAGATTTCTGGAACAGGGACTAGTACTTTCTTTTCTTGGATAATTTTATTCAAAACAAAAATCAGATAATCCAAAGTGGCACTACCTGGGGTGGAAAGAATATTCGATGTCCCTGGTCTTGGTCCTGGAGGGGTTTGAAGTGAAGGATCAGGTTATAACTCTGGAGGGGTCTCGAAAACCTTGGAACGAGAGGAATCTGAATTGGTGGTGTCAGCGGCTTTAGAAGCAGCATCGGAGTCTGGAACCGTTTGGTTCTCTTCAATTAGTGCAGCCTGATTGTTGAGTGAGGTTGATTCAAGTTGATGGGTTCCTTCTGGAGATTGATGCAGAGGATCTTCTGTCAGATCGATCACCTGAGTTGTGTAAAGAAGAGATGGACGAGCAGCAGAAATTGATTGCAGAGATCCGGTGAATTGAATTGAATCATGTGATGTGGAGTGCTCTGGATCATTTTGTTGTTGAGGGATTAACTGATCGAGAGCTCCAGTGAAAGAAGCTGCCTGAGCAATATTAATGGGCTAATATAAAAGGTACACAATTATGATTTTAAGATCTATTTTTTAAACTAAGTAAGAGGTATAAACAGATGAATGTATTACCTGAGGAATTCTAGACCTTAGTATTAGCTGAGAGCCAAGATCAGAATTGGCTGCATCTTCCGATTGAGAGGAAGCAACAAGAGAATCTTTGTTGGTTAGTTCACTCTCATCCACGCTTTCGCTTGATGATTGCAAAATTAGCTGTTGAAAGTCCAAGATCAATTATGTTTTTAAAAAAATACAAAAGAGTAATATTCGAAGGTTGTTTCGAATTTGAAAGTAGAGTCATGATTAGAAGGATTACTCTGCGAGAAGTCCTAATAGGAGTTCTTTTGATCTTATGTGGTGGTGGCCGAGTAGGTTCACCTTTCCTTTTGTGTGATCTTTTTGGAGAATTTTCAGTAATAGTTGCTCGAATAGATGTTTGCTGTATATCTTCTAAGGTATGGGTGTACCTTGAGTAATAAGCAGTCCACCATTCGAGACAGGACTTGGTGATAAATGAACTACGTTCATAAATCAAGAAGTTGAAGCGGTCTCTTTGTTTTTGATTTTTCGAGAGACAAGTGTTGAAATCTTCCTGTGAAGTTAGAGTGATTTGACAGAATGGTTCATTGTGTCGAGGTTGAGGAGTTGGGATAGCCTGAGAGAAGCCCAATTGTCTTGCAATCAAATGGGGAGCATACAAGGTTATTTTGAACCTTTCCTTCTTGTACTGTGGCAGCCCTATTGGTATTACTTGAACTGCCAATAGATGTGTCCAAGTTCGATTGGCAAGTTCGCTTTCTTCATTAGTATTTGGAAAGAGCAAATAATCGAGCCAGGCACGACCGTAGTTGCGGCACAAAAAGGGTGTGAAATTGAGTTGGTCATTATCAAAAGAGTAAATAGCCATTTCTAACCATGAAAGTTTTGGACGCTGATAAAACTGACCATGAAAAATTAAAATTAAAGTTATACCCATATAAAATAAATTTTGTTTGACAAAAATAACCAATTATTACATTTTTGTTCATAATTCCATAAATATCCATGAGCCTTCATCTCCCTTTATTTCTAAACCCAATCCCTAACCCTATCAATCTAACCCCACTCCTTCCTCCTCTATCTTTACTCTCCAACCTCACCATCCCCTTCCACCACCACCATCCCTTCCATCCCCCTTACCCTCTCTTTCCCGTCGACCATCACCAACTCTAACACCACTACTGCTTATTTCCTTCCCCACCTCTCCCCTCTAACCACTTCTTTCACTGCCATTGAAGACCTTCCTCAGCTCCTTCAGAAAGAAAAAACTTTTCAAATTAGAAACCCAGTGTCGATGACGCTTCCAGATTCGTCGATGTCGTAGTTAGTGAAGTTTTGGCCGTCTTTATAGCCAGTGAAGCTTTGGCTCTTGTCTCGCTTAGAGAGATTGGGCTTGAGGTCCGGGAAGCAAAGAAGGTGCGTGGTGGGGTGAGGGCGTTGTGGCAGCGAGTTTTAGCGGCTTGGATGGCGGTTAGTGGTGAGGCCTAGTAGGTGAGGAAGGATGGCTTTAGAAGCGTGTTTTGAATGGCTTTGCCCCAGTATCGCAGCGCGTACGTCTTTGGCGTGAACGGATTTTTGTCTACATTTTTACCGCCGCTGCTGGAGAAACCGATTTGCATGTTAATAATGCGTTTGATGAGAAAAATGTTATTAATTTCTTTCTCACTTTTGAATTTCGATCAAATAATGTGTTAGACTGAAAATTAATATAGAAAATTTAATTCTAGCTACTTGTACTTAAAAATTTTGTAACAGGATTCCAGGCGAAATAATTATTGATGATTGATGATGGATAATACATATACAGTAGGTACAACGGAGTTTTCAATTTGAAAAGTTTTTCTTCTCTGGAGGAGCTGAGGAGGATATTCAATGGCAGTGGAGGAAGTGGTTGGAGGGGAGGGGTGTAAAAAGAAATGAAGCGGTGGTGGTGTTGGAGTTAGTGATGGTTAACAGAGAAGGGATGGTGAGGGAATGGTGGTGGTGGGAGGGGATTGTGACCACAGAGAAGGTTGGAGGGTAGAGACAGAGGAAGAGGAAGCGGGATAGGGTTAGGTATTAGACTTAGAGATAAAGAAAGATGAAAGGTTAGGGGTGTTTATGGAATTATGAACAAAAATTCAATAATTGGTTATTTTTGTCGAACAAAACTTATCTTATATAGGTATAACTTTAATTTTAATTTTTTGTGGTTAGTTTTGTCAGCGTCCGAATCTTTCATTGTCAGAAATAGCTATTTACTCTTATCAAAATTTCTGCAAGAATGAAAAAGAGAAAAAACAGACCAAAATTTGTCTTCATTCAATTGGGAGTCTGGGAAATTGGGTTTGTATTCAGATAAACGAAAACCCTCGATGTGTTGTTTGTCAGTGTTGCCTCCTACAGGTTTTATCATGTAGTTTTCGAAAATGGCATTCAGCCATAATTGAAGAAGCCAAAGTGGACCTCCTGTGTTGTTTATTTTGTTGTCCCGGAGGTCACAGACAAGTAAGCCAAGTTCTTCGAAAATGTGTCCGAGAAGGAGCTTGGCCAAGTTGAGAATTTTCCCCTCATGTAAAAGAGCAGCCAGGGGAAGGAAGAGTTTTGACATCTGAACACTTCGGGAACAGAATAAAATTGCATTTAGCCAGTAGAATAAAAAGGCTACATGTTCATCATTAGTGATTTCTGTACCATCTTCGCCCAGATTATGAGCGATGAAGTCACTATAAGGGGTGCTGAAAAGTGACGTTGTATTGATGCTGAGGTTGCATATCAGGAGTGCAGTCTGGAGAGTTTATCGGGAGTCCTGTAATGGCGGCTACATCAAGGAGAGACATTCTGATCATTCCACAAGGAAGGTAAAAATTATTGGTAGTTCTGTTCTAGAAACAAGTCACTGCTCCAATCATCCAAGGATGTGTAGTGAGTGAAAAGTGAGAAAGCCTTAACAGTTCCTGTATTCCTAGGGCTGCCCAGGAAGCACCCTTTGTGGGTTCGAGGCACTGGTACCAAGTTGTAAAATCAAACCCTCGAGGTTTAATTTTTGAGTTGTTTCGAAAAGGTTTCTGGTTGATGAAGTTAGAAATGTTGAAAGTTTGGTTTATCAGTAAATCTTCTCCTTCAGCATTTGGGAAGAACGAAAGTTTTTTGTTTGCCCTTTCAAGAGATTCAATCGGACCAATGAAGCAATGTGTATCTACACCAATGGTAAAGGGGATAAGAATCATGTTATCGTTGATTTGATTAAGGATGCGAAGAGCTGGCGGAGATGATGATGATGTTGCATGGCCTTTTCCTTTATCTTGAATAGTGGCACGGGAGGAAAACTAGCCATTGTTAAGGAGAATTGAAGGTTGGAGATTTTGTGAGAAAGTTTTGATGCGAAGGAAGTTCAGAGAATAATGAATTCAAGAGAATTGAATAAAGAATGAAAAGTGAAATTTAAAGGTATTACTGTATCCGTTACTGTAGAAGAGACGCAGATATAAGTAACTTCGTGAAGAAGGTGAAGTGGTAGAAAGAGAAAGTGCCAGTCTCGGAAGACGTGTCGAGTGAGTCAATAATAATGGGGAGTTTAAATGATAATTATTATTGATTTGAAAACTGGCGTCTTTTGGATTAAGTGTCTTATTGATTCGATAATAATATCGAAGCTAACCACATTAATCCAAGGGGGCAATTTGTTTATTGAAAAAGTATTTTCGATCAGAATGGGTTAAATCAAAATAAGTCAAGTATAGTTTCTTGAGGAAACATGTGTAAGTATACAGTTGAGGATAATTAGTGCTGAATTGGATTTCGATTTATTATCAAATCGAACGAACTAAATAGAGTAGAGGACTCGATTTGAGAAATTTAGTAAAAGGCTCGACTTGTGAAGTTAAGGGAAGGATTTCGAAAAATCAATCGAATGGTTATGGAAGACGCAAAGTTAGTGGCTGTCATTACGCAAGGTAAACGTGAGAAATATCTACAATCACGCAGCGGGAACAGTTATCAAGGGTGATTGTATTTCAAATTTGTAGTTTTCATTCAATTGTAATTAATAGTGATTAATTTAACCGTTATGTAAAATAGCCTATAAATACAAGGAAGTATTAGGGAATAAGGGTTGGAACTTTTACTCAGAAAAACACTCTAGCACTCTCACATCCCAACAAATCCCTGAGTTTGCGATCGAGTTTTCTTTTTCTGTAGGGTTTCTTCCACCTTCTTCTTTCTTTCAATTTCAATTCTGTTTGTAAACTTCATATTTCATTTAATCTTATTCACTAAGTGTTATTTACATTCCTTATTTTCTCTGTTTAATTTGTCTTTCAGCATTCTATTACTTACTTTAAAGTTCTTTGATTTAATTGAAGGTGCTTTTACTGTTTTCTTTTGATTTTGGTACAAGCCTTTTCATTTACCATGTCTTTACTTATTGAAAACTTTGATTTCTAAATTTCATTTAACATTTTACAAATTTACTTTATTTTTATTATCAAAACTTGTCTAATCGAAGACACTTTGATGCACTTCTAGAAAACTGGTACTCGCACAGAGGAGTAGGTTTCACTCCCAGACCACTAGATATCGAACCTCTGTCGATTTGCTAAAAATCGACAAAACAATAGGTAAAAAAAGAAAAGAAATTTGCACTAACAAAAAGTTGGGTTCAAAAATATATATTTTGTTATAGTTATATAATTTTGTATTATAAAATCTATAAATTTAATTTTCACACACAAAGCATATGAAAACATTAGAAGATAACTGTGGGGCAATTTACGTTATTAAATTGTTTCACCCTCAATATTACGCAAATGCATTGTTTCCAAATTCAATACGCAAATGCGTTGTTTCACTATTTTATGTAAACCGCTACTGGCAGTAGCGGTTTACAGGTGTGCATAAACCGCTACAACCAGCCGCGGTTTATGTGTGTGAGTGTAAACCGCTGCTGGCAGCAGCGGTTTACGTGTGTGCGTGTGTGAGTGTAAACCGCTGCTGCCAGTAGCGGTTTACGTGTGTGTGTGTGTGAGTGTAAATCGCACATGGCCGGGTTCTCCGTCCTCATTATATCAAACCAATAGTCGAATTCTGCTTCCGTCTTCGCATACGCGGCATTTTCCAGCCACCTCCTCGCATCCTGTCCCTTGAAAGTGAGGGCAAAATTTGCAACAACATGCCGAATACAAAATGCCCGATAAGCATGGGGAGGTTGCCAACCACTATCGGGGGACTCTAGTGCAGCCTTGATGCCGTTGTGTCTATCAGATATCACGAGAATACCTTGCTGTGGAGTGACATGCCTTCTAAGGTTCGAAAGAAAGTATGACCAAGACTCTGCATTCTCCTCCTCCACGAGTGCAAACGCAATAGGCAAAATATTCGAGTTACCATCCTGAGCGATCGCTAACAACAATGTCCCGCCATACTTGCCATAGAGGTGTGTTCCGTCGATGCTTACGAGCGGCTTACAGTGGCGGAATGCCTCAATACACGGAGGAAATGTCCAAAACATCCGATAAAAGTAGACTCTATCTTCATCAACTTGGTCACCCACCCTAACCGGGGACGTCTTCAGTAGGGCAACGGAACCTTCCATCGTGCATGTGACCCCAAGGATCCACCGAGGCAGATCAGCATATGACTCCTCCCAATCGCCATATATTTGCGCTACTGCCTTCTGCTTCGCCAACCACACCTTCCGATAACTATGCCTGAATCCATAAGTCGCCTCCGTTGCCTCTTGCAACACCTTAATCGACACCGACGCATCAGCTCGAACCAATGGATAGATTCTCGCACAGATGACATGATAATCCAGCTGCTTGTGGTCGCTTGATATCGATGTGGCCATACACGTCTGCGGACCGTTGTACCTCCTAACTTCCCATGTGCTCTTCCTTTTCTGCATGACTATCCGAATCAACCACGTGCACCCGTTACCAAACTCCTTGCATCTCCCTTGGTATTTCAGATTGTCGGACTCCATAACCTTGTACTCAACTCCACGCCGAATACTGTAATCTTTTACACTCAACACGGCTTCCTCTTTACTCTGGAAAGATTGGCCAATCTGAAATTTAGTCATAGGTGTCCCATCATGCATCCCCTGCCCATCGAATGTTGCATCTACATTCTGATGTTGGCCGATGGCTTCCAAGTTCAAAGAAGAGAGGTGGGGAGGATACTCTTGTGTTCCAGAACCGGAACCTCCATGGGCTGAACGTCCACCTCTTGGAATATCATCATCACTGTCCCCACCAATATCAATAGGCTCCTCATCCGAATCATCGTCAAACAGTGCATTCTCAACTCGATCCAGTCCGGCATCGCATTCAAAATCAGGAACAACAGGAGCAATATATGCATGAACAGCCCCAGCATGTTCGGGCTCAGCATTCGGAACTGTCGCTGCTACCACAGGCATCGATGTTGATGCACCACCAGCTGGGGTCGACTAAGGATTAGGTGCCGATGCCCCAGAGCTATCCACACCATCTTCCAACTTCGCAAGCAGCTCAGGTATCCTCACCTCCGAAAAATTACGCCTGCAGTGAAACAAGACCTGCAAGTCTTCATCCGACCCGATCACGAAGGTCTCATATCTCACACCAGTTGACACAACGGCAATGGGAATCTTGTAAAATAATTTTTTTACCCACTTCGTCCCATAGGTACCGAGCTTCCGTAATATGCTTTGCTTAATATCTGCCAACGTATTCGACGATCGGATAAAAACACTAAGCGGTTCTCTATCTGTGAATTTTACACCATGCTTTTTGCTTTTTTGAATTTTTCCAGAGCAGTGAATCAGAGCCACAAAACTATCCTCCCCCTCCATTTGTGAATAACACTCTACCTCTCCACATTTGGCCCCTCCATGGTTTATATAGGCATCCCCATTCAGCACACTGGTAACTGACAGTAACGATTTACACTCACACACATAAACCGCGGCTGGTTGTAGCGGTTTATGCACACCTGTAAATCGCTACTGCCAGTAGCGGTTTACATAAAATAGTGAAACAATGCATTTGCGTATTGAATTTGGAAACAATGTATTTACGTAATATTGAGAGTGAAACAATTTAATAACGTAAATTGTCCATAACTATGCTGCTTTCAATTTCATTTCATTGTTTTAGATTAATGTCTTACTTTACCCCAAAAATTTCAATAATTAAAAAAAAAAGTAGTATTTATTGTATTTATTAAACTATCGTGTAAATAAAAATATTTTTCAATAAAATAATAAAATTAAAATTAATAATTTTCTATACTCATTCTTGGCTAATTTGATCGGATTGCTATTTTCTCATCCTTTACTTCTTGGTCATTCTCTTATGTTTCCCACTCAGTGGGCACCCGTAGTTGACCGATTCAAATACCCGTCACTCCACTTATGACATCCACTTTTCAACTCTCGTTTATTCATGCAATCATCTTATTCATAAATTCGTTTTTCTCTTGTACGATTTATATCATCTATCACTCTTACCCTGCACTCTTCAAAAGACCAGAGAAAAGAAAGCGACAAAGAAAAAGTATTGGTGATAAAGGACGATTCAAATCGTCTCTACCAATTAAATGGAGTTGTCTATATTACCAACAATATCAATGAAAAGGTTAATGCACTGGATTTTTTTTCTTTATGTCAGATTAGAAAAGTTTACAATCCGTAGTGACTTAGAATTATTATATTAGAAATGTTAGTTAGATTAGTAATTTAGAATTGTTGGTTAAAGTTTTTACATTAAAAACGTTAGTGATAATAATGATTTAAAAATATTGAATATAATTAAATTGGTATTTAGAAACAAGATGGATACTAGAGTAGGATATGCAGTGGAGACACCAAAAGTAAATTTTGCATATAATGACATGACCGAACTTTAACTTATTAGAATAAGATTTTCATTACTGTTGTGTAAGTTTGATATAAATTCCTAATGATTTTTCATTGAACCAATTTGCTATGTTGCAAAATCCTAAACCCCTAATCGAAGCACTCTCTCCTCTACTACTAAATTGAACTACCACAATATGATTTATTTGTTTGTATTATATGATCATAAATGGAATTCTTCCAATACGATTTACATGTATGTAATTCGAATTTATCATTTACGATTTACATAAAATATTCCCTT
>NC_029788.2:114599434-114611356 GCF_000816755.2 Arachis ipaensis | reverse complement strand
GCAGGAGAGAGATGATAAGGGGAAAAAGATTTGCATATGAAAATTGAAAATAATTGATTTAGAAGTGGAATGATAATTCGTAGAGATCTAATTTATCGATATTTCAATGGTTTGTGTATTCTTAATAGGAATATTATCATGATTATGATATTGTATGGAGGACCGGAGGTCCTGCTGGTATATAGTTCTCATTTAAAATATGAATCAATCATTAATAATGAAAATTAATCACTTGATGCACTTTTAGTTTATGTCAAATTTCGCTTTTTCATCCACTTCTATTCTATTTTGGAATCAGACACAGTTTTCAAACTAACACTTTCTTAGCTTCATGTTGCTTTATTGTTCATACAACAAATTTCTTTATATCCATAGTATGCTTGTTGGGCCATCTTGTATAGCTCCCTCCCTGCTCTCCCGCCTTCACTTGGCCTTAAGGACGATGACATAAAGGGATTTCGGCCAACAACCGGCAGCTGTTCTGTCACTGCGAATCAAACAAAATTGCAGATTGATGAATGAATAATGATGAGGTATAATTGCTTCATCCCGAGCTCCGAGGTAAGAGAGAAGAAGACTGAAGGCAGAAAGTTATATATACTAAAATGATTAACTCATTTCTGAATAACAATGGTCAATGGTACAGCAACAAACTCCCATTAACAAAAAGTAAGTAAATAAAAATAAAAGCAAGAAACAAAGCTCTCAATGTGTAACAAGGTAGACTAACTTGGTTGATTTTGTTGAAGCCCTCTCTAAATAAAAGAAAATTCCGCCAAGAGAATTAGCCTCAAAATTCCCATTAAGAAGGCATTATTACTGTGCTCTCTGCTCATCAGATCCATCTTTCTCAGTGTCAAGAGTTGTTGCCTTTCATAGTTTTGCTGCCACAATCTCTTCATAGAGCACATTCAGAAGTGTATGCAACTCAACCATAATAACTAAAACATAAACAACATATCTAAAGTATCTGGTTTGGTATACATAATCCCAATGTTTTAAATGTATCGCGTTATACATTGTTCTTGTTTCTTGGTCTGAAGTTTGACGATCAACAAACCAAAATTGATGCTTACGCATAACACCACATCATATATTACAAAAAACACGACCATTAGGAAAACCAAAATCTTGTCCATAATTTATTTTGCTATATAGATTTGGTTCACATTGATATCACACACCTGAATGTTTCGATATCTTCTCCCACTCGCCCTCTCTTTCCGTCAATCCTCGCGGCGGTTTGTTCCAGTCATGAACTCTCTCATCATTTCTGACACTTCTGAAAAGCTGCAACTGACAAACTCTGAAAAAGCTGAAACCCAACTGACAAACTCAGACACCAACAGATCCTCGAGCAGTTAACTTCCAGAAAAAGTAATAATCCTACGTGGCACCATGTAACTGGCGGTTTGTTCCTGAATGAAGTAGTAATAATTAGTGCTGCTCTTCACTCAGTTTCCTTCCTGTATGTTCCCCCTGCTCGAAACTGCATCGGAAAAGATGAATTCATGGCAGATTAGACTAGGCTCGTTTGTTATATATATCGATCAAACAACTACAATGGCAGCTTCACATCTGAAGCCATGGCCAACTTTTTCATCTACAACCAAACCATTAACTTTGTAATCAACTCTCCTCCTCCACTTCCTCCTAATAATAACAACAATAATTCCTCCATTAATATGATCCATAAGATTTATGCATGTGTATTTCCCTCACTTCTGGCTTTGCTTCAAATCCAAACCTCATCAGCAGGTTCAAAGTCTCCATTCCAACTTCACCCTCTCATCACCGAGGCTTCTGTGTTAGGCATCTTTGGTTACTATCTGGCGTTTGTGGCCTCGCTGCGTTTGGCCCGTTATGCTACACAATTAAGCGTGGCCATGGCGGTTTGCGGTTCGTTCTCCATGGCTTGGTTGGTAGCACTGCTTCTTCCTGAGTCTTGGTGGCCGTTGAGGTATGTCTTCAATGTGATGCTTGCTCTGCTTGAGTTGCATCAAGTTCTTGTGGTGATATATCAGAGGTTTGTTAAGAGACTTTTTTTGATGATGATAATGAGGATGAAGAGATCAAGATCATCATCATGGTGGATTAGTAATAGTAATATTAATTCCCAAAGGAATATTTTGCCACTCACATACACAGATTTGAGAATATAGTAGAGAACACTGATAATGATGATCACTAATTCTAATGGGGTTTTTTTAACACTCTCTATTTAATTAAAATGTGAAATAGTAACTTGTGTGCAGCACTTCCTTGTTCTTCAGATAATCCTTTTTGTAACATATTAATATATAATTTAAATTTAAATTTTCTACTAGAATTCTGCTACAAGTTGTCATTCTTCATTGTTGAATTTGGTTAAATGTTGATGTTGATGTTGATGTTGATGTTGAATTTGTTACTGTTGGTTTGGAAAAATAGAGTCCTGTTCATCGTCTTTCCACATCCTCAATTGCAGCATGCATCACATTTGTTCCCCTTTCTTCATTCCAAAAAAGCCAATTAACACTTCGAGAGAATTCAATACTTTGGATTCTTCACCCAGATAGATACCCTTTGACAAAATATTCAGAACACCATCTGGGTTTTATCCATTTCAGACAGTGCCACATCATTCACCACCAAAATCCCATTTTTTTTTCTCACAGCAAAATCTACACAAAACAAAAAACTCAAACCCTTGAAAAACCCATGAAAAAAATATATATTTTTTTCTACAGTCACAAAATAATCCAACAGCAATGAAAGAACAACGAATTCAATCAAGCCCAAAAGAAGAAGAAAACGAATCGTTTTGATGACTGTGATAACTATGAGTATAATAACACTGTTACCTGACTTCACGAGTAAAAACCGCGATCTTAGGGGAGAAATGGGTGCCAAGAGAGTAGTCAAGAGGTACAGTGAATCGGTGACCGAGACTCGCCGGCGACGTGCTCCGTCGACGAGTCACCGGCGACCGCGTTTGGTCATTGAAAAAGTGCGGTCATATGGAGAAGTGTGAGGCGCGAAGAGAATGTGAGAAGAGAGTAACAGTTCTACGATGGTGATGGTGATGGTGATGGTGATGATGTTGATGATGGAGTTGAAGTTTAATCAGTGATAGTGTTGTTGTTGGTGTGAGAAAAGTAGAAAAGGAAATATGGTGGTGGCGCGTGAGTTAACAACATACTGTATTACTGTTGAGGCGAGTGTGAGCGGTGGCGAAAGCATATAATATTTTGAGTTCACATGCACGTGCACTTCATCCTACGGTCACTAATTTTCCTCAGAGTTTCAAGAAGTTATCTGAGCCGTTCATTTTAAATATGGGGTATTTTTCCATAATTGAGATTTTGAAGAATGTTAATTTGGACCCCCTATCTTAAAGCACAGCCATTTGTTTCCATAGACTTGATGCATGCTATTAATTTTATTTTTCTGGACGGTAATGATCAAATATCATATACAGCAATTATATTTGTATTGGGGTAAAAAACACTTATAAGCCAAGGGGAGATGATATTTACCCAAATCAGCCAAATGAGATTCTCGTTCAGGTATCAACCAAAGCGAAATATTATGTAATTCGAATCAATAAAATTCGAACTACACTTCAACGTAATTCGAATCGACCTATATCGAATCATTTATGGCATTGCTTGTAAGTAATTCGAATCAAGTTCCATCGAATTACATAAACATAGTTCGAATTATATCAATTCGAATTACATGCAGCACGTGACACATAGGGAGTTCGAATCATATTGATTCAAATTACTCCTTTTTCGTTTCTTGTGGTAATTCGAAACGAGTTTATTCGAATTACATATATATAGTGCGAATGATGATGATTCGAATTAGTGAGCACCAGACCTATATATATATATATATATATATGAGGTGAACGTCAGTTGCTCTCATTAGAGGGATTTCAGATGGCTGGTGAGGACAGTTTTGTGTTGTTGGTTCACCACAGAGGATCGATTAAGAGAAAAACTCGGTCCGGTGTGAAGTTCACCGATAAGGATCCTCTCTGTATCATCGTGAGGCCTACGACGAGCTATGATGACATTGTTAGGTCTGTACTGCTGAAACTTGGTCTGGAAGGTGTAAAAAGGGTTAAGAAGTTTTTCTATCGCATTCCAACCACGGTGCTCCAAGATACCGTGAAGTACGATTGTTTCATGATTGGCAGTGATGAGGACTTGCAGGCCATGTTTCATTGTCGCAGGCAGTTTTCCGAGGTGAGGACACCAGAGCTGTTGGCAAAGTTGGTAGATGTGGTATCCAGCTCGGGCGGTTCGAACCGGAATACCAACACTTTAGCCACGGTGGCCGGTTCTAGCTCGAGACCTGCCGTTGCTTCTTCCTCCGTTCCTGCGTACGAGCCACACATCTATCCTGTCGCATCCCCTTCATTCGTTGTTGATCTCAACGGCAGTGTTGACGACGAGGTTGGAACTGGGGAATTTCTTCCGACCTCGGTAGACTGTGCCGCACCGGCTGGTGTTGGTGACGGATTGTTTGATGATCCAGAGGACGATGATGTTGAGCCAGATATGATTGCTGATGACAGTGGCGATGATATCAGAGCGAGTGACCCGGGAGGGGCTGCAGGTGGTTCTAGCTCTGGCACACAGCAGTACCCTCCACATTTTTCAGCATTGGACCTGGATGCCATGAGGCAGGATGCTCTTCCTGACTAGCCTGCTGGATTTGGCGCTAGAGATGCGGAAGGGTCTGCTGGTCTGACAGAGTTCCAGGTTGGTCAGCAATTTCAAGAGAAAGATGAGGCCCTGTTGAGTGTGAAGACTTACAGCATCCGCCGAGGGGTACAGTACAAGGTAGTGAAGTCTGACTATCGCCGGTACGTGGGCAAGTGTTCTGAGTTTGGTAATGGGTGCACATGGATGATTCGGCTGAGTCTCCGGCAGCGCAAGGGGATTTGGGAAGTCAAACGGTACAATGGACCGCATACGTGTCTCGCAACCTCCATCTCCAGCGACCACAGGAGTTTGGATACGATTGCCAGACTTGTCGGCAAACAGTTGGGTGCCCAACAACATCATGATGTAGGCACGAGCAAAGCGCCTCATTGTTTCCTCATCCGCCCCTCGGGACACTCGCCAAATGTCTCCTGGAACCAGGTGCAGTTCACGGCGAACTTTTGAATCTGGTTCGCCGGAGGTAACACACCGAGCAACTCCTGGAACCACTGCCAAGCTGGCCGGCCACCCTGTATGTATAGGTTGAAGTCTGTCAGGCAACCACTAACGTAATGTCCGTCCACAGGCAACCCCAACTGGTACGCGACATCCTGAAGTGTGATCGTGCACTCTCCGAATGGCATGTGGAACGTATGCGTCTCCGGACGCCAC
This sequence comes from Arachis ipaensis, assembly GCF_000816755.2. Taxonomy (NCBI): domain Eukaryota; kingdom Viridiplantae; phylum Streptophyta; class Magnoliopsida; order Fabales; family Fabaceae; genus Arachis; species Arachis ipaensis. Next base: position 114,605,987 of record NC_029788.2, on the reverse strand, counting down.
CGCTCGACGAATGCACTCACAAGGGGCTCGTCTAATCGGAACCATCTGTCGTTCAGTCTCACAAGATGGTATAATCCGGCCATCTGCAAGTACGGAACATACCTCTCATCAAGTCGCATCCCCTGCTGCCGCCGCATGCTCGATATGCAACGCCGTGGCTGCGCATTACATGGACCCCATAATTAGAACGAATTACAAAACTACTCACATATAAAATTGACAACAGAAAGAACCAACAGATAACACATGAAATAGAACATATGGTAAACCACTAGCAAAAATGCATACTGAAACGGCAAACATAGACCACTTCTAAAACTTACACGCAAAAGCAAAATGTAGTAAACCACTAGCAAAACCGCATCATAAAACTGCATCCAAAAAACCACTAGCATAAAGCACATGCATATCGACTAGAGAAAATCACATGCAAAACCACTCAGTTAACCACCTCCGATACCACCAACCTAAACCGCTTATATAAACCGCTAAAATAAACTATCGACAAAACCGCTTTCATAAACCACTAACACTAACATAAACCACTAACACTAACATAAACCACTATCATAAACCACTATCACAAACCACTATCAAAAACCACTAACACAGTAACACTAACATAAACCACTATCATAAACCACTATCAAAAACCACAATCATAAATCACTATCAAAACCGACTATCATAAACCACTATCATAAACCACTAACATAAGCCACTATCATAACCCACTATCATAAAGCATTATCAAAAATCACTATTAGAAACCACTAACCTCGTCGTTGATCACCCCGGCGATATGAGCAACTCCATCCAAACGATATAGCCTCCTCGGATCGTCCCCCATCGCCTGAATATGCCGCTCGAGTCTTTGTCGTTCCAATTCTTAGTCGTTTTCTCTGGGATTTGGTGGGGTATGAGAATGCAAAACTGATTCGAATGACCTTGGTTCGAACTCTTTATATAGGCGAAACCCTTGTAATTCGAATCAACTCGTTTCGAATTACCATAAGAAACGAAAAAGGAGTAATTCGAATCAATATGATTCGAACTCCCTATGTATCACATGCTGCATGTAATTCGAATTGATATAATTCGAACTATGTTTATGTAATTCGATGGAACTTGATTCGAATTACTTACAAGCAATGTCATGAATGATTCGACATAGGTCGATTCGAATTACGTTGAAGTGTAGTTCGAATTTTATTAATTCGAATTACATAATATTTCGCTTTGGTTGATACCTGAACGAGAATTTCATTTGACTAATTTGAGTAAATATCATCTCCCCTTGACTTATAACCGTTTTTTACCCTTTGTATTGTTTTAATACATTATTTAAGTATAATTTTTTTAGTAAAAAAGGTGTTTTTTTTTTTTTGAGAAAAAAGGGGGTTAACACCCCAAAGAAAACAAATAAAATAAGATTAACCAGTCTCTTATTCTAAGGCTTTGTTTGTTTCAGATGAAATGGAAAAGAAATTAGTGGGAAGGAAAAAAATTAAAAGAAAAATAAAAAAAAATAATTAACTTCTTTTATCCAAATAACCAAAGAAAAATTAAAACTCGTTTGATTTGTATTTTTATTTTTAGTATTTTTATAACATTTTGTAAAAAGAATAATAAAAAATAATAACATTTTATTTTTTATTTTTGTTTTTATTTTTTTAACAAAATTTTAAAAACAAAAAATACTAAAAAAATACAAAACAAACTTACTTTAAACTTTTATTTTACTTCTTTTCTTCTTTTTTTTATTTATTTCTTTATCGTTTACTTTTTTCCATCCAAACAAGACCTAAAAATTCCATGAGAATAAAAAAGTAAAGCATTTTTAATATCAATAGATGCCCTTTCAAACAAAAATTGGTAAAACTCAATTTAATTTCTGAAGTTTGAAGATAGATATAATTTGATCTTTAACATTTTAATTAATCCAAATTAAATCCAAAATTTATAAGTATAACTCGCATTATTTTTTGAACTAATCTCTATTAATGACGTATTGATTTAGTACATTAACTTATTGTGATTTGAATTTTTCATTCAAATTTTATATAATCGAAACTTATTAGAACTCCCAAAAACTTAACTGATGCTCTTAAAGTCTTAAAATTTTCAAATTGAATTAATTATTGTTAGAGAATCAATCAAATTTTTAAGAAGTTTAAATGTTTAATAAATATCAATCACATAAAATTTAAACAAAAAATCTAAATTTTAATAAATTAACGTATTAAATTATATATCATTTACAAAAATCAGTTCAAATAAAGATTAACTCGAATCATTATTGTAATTTTTGATTAAATTAATTATAATTTTAGAGGTCAATAATCTTAATTCAACCTAAAATTTAAAAACTAAATTAAATATTAACTTCCGAAAAAATGTTGATTTATATAAAAAGAGTTAATAGTCAATTTCGTCCCTAAAAGTGTTCTCGATTTTCATTTTCGTCTCCAAAAGTTAAAATTAATAAAAAACGTCCTCGAAAGATACCTGAGTTGATCACGTTCGTCCTTCCGTCATTTCCGTAACTGAGATGGCAAACGTCCGCTTACGTGGCCCGTTAAGTGCCAAGGTGACAGAGAACAAAAACGACGTCATTTCGGTAGAAACCCATTTTCCTCAGCTCCACCAACACCACTCCCCCTATTCACCATAAAGGCTCCAAGAAATCCACCATCGCCTTTGCTCACTCCCACAACCATTCCAGAGCTTCATCATCTTCTTCTTTGTCTTGGCTTTCAAGGACTCTAGTTGATACTGTGTCATCTAGGTCTATGCAACATGCACTCTCCCTGTTCGACAAAATGTCTCACTCAAACACCTTTCATTGGAACCTCATGATAAGAGGTTATACGGATAACGGCTTCTTTCTACATACTCTCAACTTGTATCTCACAATGCGCTTTTAAGGGGTTCCCGCCGATCATTTTACATACCCTTTTAAAATGCTCAACTTGTATCTCACTCAAAGCTTGTGGTGGCTTGTTGGATTTCAGAGAAGGCGAAAAGGTTCATGGAAGCTTGTTTAAAATGGGTTTGGCTGAGGATCTTTATGTTTGCAATTCACTCATTGGGATGTATGGCAAATTTGGTCACATTGATTCTGCAGTCAAGTTGCTTGAGGAAATGCCTCTTCCAGACTTTGTTTCTTGGAATTCAATGGTTGGCGTGTATTTGATGGTCCAACAATATTTCACCTCTTTGAAGTGGTTTAGGACAATGCTCCAGGCTAGGATTCGCCCCAATAAGTTCAGCTTAATCAATGCGCTGGAAACATGTTCTCACTGATTTTATAATTTATGGGGAAGAGAAGTGCATTGCTATGCGTTCAAGATGGGTTTTGCATCAGATGTTATGGTCCAGACATCGCTTCTTGACATGTACAGCAAGTGTAGGTTGTTAAGTTATGCAGAGAGGATTTTTGATAGTATATTTTTGAGGAACATTGTTGCTTGGAATGCAATGATTGATGCTTATGCTTTGAACGGTCAACCAATTCAGGCTTTTGATTCTTTGGAGAATATACTCAAGGATGATAAATTGGCTGTTGATAATGTCACACTCATAAACCTGCTTCTTTTCTGTGCACAACTACTCAACTAGGAGCTATTTTGCAGGGTAAGACTATCCATGGACTTGCCATAAGGAAAGGCTTTCTACCTCATCCGTATTGGAAACAGCTCTGCTCGACATGTATGGCGAGTTTGGAATACTGAAGTTGGCAGAGGTAACCTTCGATCAAATGATCCATCATGAGAATTCACCCTCCTCCTTCACATCGAAGCACTAGATCTATGACTGTCGTGCGATGCATGTGACAAACCGCCACCACAACCACCATTTCCTATCTCCATCCAGTCAGCCAGCCAGGGATTACGGCTCCTACTTACCTCTACTGCCAGCGAAAGTGTTCACGGCGATGTATTTATCGTTCAAATTGGGATTAGGGTTTATCCACTTTAAGGACTAATTTGACGTCTTAAACAAGACTTATCTTGTCATCAACAACATGCTACAACTTGGCGTTTCCCACCTTGGCAGTTAACGGCCCACGTCAGCGGACGTTTGCCAACTCAGCTACGGAGATAACGGAAGGACGAACGTAATCATCTCAGGTATCTTTCGAGGACGTTTTTGATTAATTTTGACTTTCGGGGACGAAAATAGAAATCGAGAACACTTTCAGAGACAAAATTGACTATTAACTCTATATAAAAAGCTCCTACCATTTTTTAACCAAGTAGTCTGCAACCGCATTAGCTTCTCTAGAATATGGATCCACTCCACCTTTTCCAAATAAAAATATTTTTTTGAATAAAAAATAAAATTAAGATTAGTTTTTTTTTTTTTTTTTTCACTCACCCTTGGCTAATTTGATCCGGTTACTATTCCTTATCCTTTCTTCGTCATTTCCTTCATGTTTCCAGTCAATAGGCATCCCTCGATGACGTATTCAAATACCCCTTCTCTACTCATCACATCCATTTTCAACTTCCGTTCTCTAAATTAGACATTGTATCAACTTTATTTTATCATTCAGAAAGATATGTGAAGCTTATTCATACAATCATCTTACAAATGAATAACATAGGTTAACTCAATATATAAGATATGATATTAAAAAAATCCTTTGCTTTCATCATATAATATATACAATAGTATCTCCTTTCTTTCTCTAATAAAAAATTATATTTAAATAATAAAAATTATTTAATAATAAAAACTCAGCATATGAAATTTGTAACGTCCCGTCCAGCAAAATACCTTGCTTAAGTCAGGGTATTTCTACTAGAAAGAATATTACATAACCTTTTCTAGTATTAACTACTTAATTATCAAGCCTTTGTATCGAGTTCGCGTTTCAGTTTTAAGAAAATGCCAGAAAATTATTTTTTTTTTTTATTAAAGTCATAATTCAAACATTCACAAATAATAATAATCACATAAATATTATTGATAATAATTCTTATACAAAAGAGACCAAATAAAACTCAAATACAATATACTAAACCTACCCCTCTATGTAAAATAAAATCTCAAAGGACAAGAGCGAGGGGACTCTATGAAAGCAATTAAAACCATAAAGAAAGCCTACTGATTGCTCGCAGCTTCAAATTGCGTCTTCAAACCTGTCGCTGAAAGGGTGGAAAATTTGGGGGTGAGAACCAAACCACATGTTCTCAGTAGAGGTCGAGAATGCCGTGAAAGTAAAGAATAAAGCGCAAATAGTTAACTGCATTCATAGACATCTAAAAGGAAACTAACTTTCTTTAAAAGCATTAGTTAATTACTTTCTTCATAGACAGTGACTCCGGTAACTAGGAAACAACGAACTCACCCATATGAACAGCAGCAACCAAGGTCTCCGGCGACGGCGGCGGAAGAGGAACGACTCCTCCTCTGCTGCGTCACTCTCAATGGCAGCGGCGTTAGTTCCCACAACAATGACCATGGTTGCAGCGAAATGAAGATTTCGATTTCAATGGAATCGAAAGGCAGAAACGGCTCTGGTAATTTAAAACAGAGCACATGCCAAAGTTGAATTAAAACAAGAACAAGCAGTTTAATAAGAAATTGGCAGAATAGGGTGTGCGATTGGAGCAGAAATAAGGGGAAAAGGCTAACCCAGGCCAATGGATGTTGAACCTAATTAGAACGGGAACAGGGCAGCAGTGATTCCCAGCAATCCTTCCCGGTGGTTCCAGCAGCAGCAACACCCCGCCAGTGGCTCCATTCCACAGCAACTCCAACAATCAGAGGAATGAGTACTAGAAGTAGAAACAACTGCATTTATGACAACTCCAAATCGACGGCAACAGTGGCATCAGTTCCTTCTTCTTCTTGCGTGCAGAGGCAATAGTGATGGCTAGGGTTTGATGGAAGTGGCTCTCCCTGGTGATCTCAACGGCGGCCGTGGCTTCAATTGACATCAAGAACGGCGGCGACAACGTGAAGTGGCAGCGATAGTGGCTCAACGACAACGGCTTCATCGTTCTCCATCTCAACCCTCTTAACTTCGATTTCCCTTCTGCTCTCTCCTCTCTCGTCAACAGCAATGGTGAGGCGCGTAATGGCGGCAGCGGTTCCCTCTTCCATCAGCGACATCCCTTCTTCTCTCTTCCTTATCTCTTGAGCCCTCTCTGTTTTCTATTTCCCCTCCTCTATTTTCCCCTCCTTTCTTTCTGTATGTATATACGTTTAGTGAATTTAGGGTAACAATTAGGGATTTTGTAATATTTGGGTAATATATATATATATATATGTAAGTAATATAACAATTTTATAAAATATTTATGATAGGATACCAATTTAGAATTCAAATACAATACTATAAAGATTACTTTTAAAACGCATAAAATTTTATTTATCAATATATCAATGAGCTCAAACAATTATTTTTAATTTAAATTATAAAATAAGCATACTAATTACATTTTATGAAATACGGTTTAACTCAAAATATCAATTAACTATATTAAATTATATAACCTTTCATTATTTTTCTATCATAACTTTAATTTCAATTTATATAAAG
>NC_029788.2:114597827-114599269 GCF_000816755.2 Arachis ipaensis | reverse complement strand
AGAACTTTCATATTTATTGTATGAAATTTATATTTTTAATTAATTTACCTCAAAATTATTGAACAAACTGCAATTATTAAATAAATTTTTTCCTCTATAAAGATATTACGTTATAATTCTAGAGCAAAAAATTAAAGCAGTTCAAGCACAGCGTAGGAGAGAGATGATAAGGGGAAAAAGATGTTCATGAAAATAACTGATTGAGTTAGAAGAGAAATGATAATTCGTAGCATCTAATTTATCGATATTTCAATGATTTATTCGTGTATTCTCAAATGGGGATATTAAGGGCTTTTTGAGTTAGGATATTGTCTGGAGGCCCCGCGGCCTGCTGATATATAGTTCTCATTTAAAATGAAACCACCACACTTCTCAATAAGAGTAAAATTCGAAAATGGTCTATGAGATTGGTATTTTGCACTAAAATTGTCCTGAAATTTCAATTGCACTAATTACGTCTCTGAAATTGAAAAAAATATACCATAGTAGTTCCTGGCCTTTTCTATTAACGACGTGATGATATGGCATGATGACGTGGACTGTAAGTGACACGTGTTACTTCATGATTTGGCCACGTGTAATGGTAGGGTGACGTGGTGACCAGTGACATGTGGCATGCTGACGTAGATAGTTGTGCCACGTGTCACAATGTTATTTGGCCACGTGTCGCAACAGTATTCGTCCACATGTCATCCATTATGTCATCGTTGTATATGTACCAAATTAGTCCCTCACTTTGCATTAAGTGACTCATTTTAGTCCCTAAAATTGAATGTCGTGCACCAAACTAGTCCATTCACCAATTTTTTCTCATTTTTTCTATAAATTCAAAATTCTCAATATTTTTTAATACATTAATTTCAATTCTATTTTTTCTCTTGCGAATACCCTAATCGCCGACTTGGAGTTGACGTGAAGGCTTTTCAAGCACCTTCACTACCATCTCCGACCTCTTTCAGTACTTTTATAAAATATTTTTTTTCTTGCGGATACCTCTAATAGCCGCCGTCTTGGAGTTGACGTGAAGGCATTTCAAGCTTCCCTCATCACCATCTCCGACCTCTTTCGTCTAGACTGCAGAGGTCAAAGGTGGTAGTGAAGGTGGTTGAAGTGCCTTCAATCTAGCTCATTTATACATAACGAAAACGTGTATTTCATAAGAAAAAAATGTTTATTTTAATTATTAATTTCTTGTTAAAAATACATGTTTTTTTATGAAAAAAATATGTCTAATCAATCATATAATTATTTTTTTATAATAACATACTTATATATTACAAAATTTACCAATGTTAAATTATTAAAAAAATTATATAATTAAAACTAAAATCTTAAAATTTTTTATAAAAGCACTTGTATTTAAACGATATATGAAAAAATAGAATTGAAATTAGTGTATCCAAGATATTAAAATTTTAAATTTAAAAAAAATGAGAAAAAAT
>NC_029788.2:114587571-114597802 GCF_000816755.2 Arachis ipaensis | reverse complement strand
AAGATAGAAAAATGATAAAAAAATTATTGAGAAAGAAAATATAAAAAAGAATATTGAGTCATACTCTCAATTAACCCTCAAGAGATAAGAAAAATGAAAAAAATGAAAACAAAAATTACCTAATCTAAAAAAAAATATTTATTCTCTAATATTTCATTAAAAGATAAATAAAAGGGAATCACACACCGTTTTTATTAATAATCTTTAAGAAGTTCGTTTCATCTTTTTCGATGGAATTTCTTCATGCTCAAAGACCAAGCGATTTCGAATTCTCTAAATATTCCAGCACATAATTCTCTAAATACTCCAGTTTCCAATAGGTAAGCTTTCTTCCTCCTCCAATACCGATAAAGTTTCTCTTCATCTTCTTCTATTGTCACACCTACAAATGGACTTTTGAGTCATACTTCTTTTATTTTATTGCAGGTGAATACGCAATACATAGTTGGTTCCTCTTCTACTTAATACCGGGGACAAATTACAAAAATTGAAGAAATTTGTCGCTGAAGATTCAACAAGACAGGAAGTCTTCCATAGAGGGCACGCCAGAGGAAGAACTTGATATTCGGAGGTAGTCTCATTTTTTACAAGTCTTTTCAAATATCACTGCATTGAGTTATAGGCGGACAAAACTCAATCGATGGATGGTGAAAATGGTAAGCCACTTGATATGCTGATGCTACTTCGTAATTACCATACCTGTGAAAAGTCCAAGATATTTGGTCCTCTCGTTCTTCAATATTAATTGAAAGAATACTTTGAGTAACTTTTTGGAGGAAACAAAAACTGTATTAATTGATAATTTCACTCCCTGTTTTGATTTAGGAATTCTCTAACCCAAGTCACATTTTGTCTTGGTGTTGTAGATTGCATAGGAGCACAGTGAAAATGAGGGGATGGCAATCATGGATCTACATAAATACGGATACTCTCCCCTTAACCTACCTTCCAGAGCAAGCATTTTTCAAAGACGTTACGCCCCTCCAAGACTCTTCTCCAACCCCACGAAGGTTCTGTTCCTACTTCTGTCTTCATAATAGACTGGTATCTGTAGTACTTTCATTTCAGCATCTTAGTAAGAAAAGAGGTTGGTCTGGTAGTTATTCTCTAACACTGCTTTTCTAAAAGTGCTAAATTCTGGGATCACATGTCCTTAAAACCCAAACAACATTCCTTCTTGGGTCGAGTCATACTCTCCCAGCTTATCCAAGACATTCTTCTCTCCCATCTCTTCTATCCCCACCAGAATTGAGAAAAAATTCCATAGATCTTGGATATAAGACTATCTGGTAGTTTGAAACAAAAGTGGCTGTAGATCGGGATAGCTTTTTCAACTGCTTTGATAAGAACGTGCCTACCCCTAGTTGAGAGTAGTTTTCACTTCCACCTTTTTTCTAACTTTAACTTTAATCAATCCAAATAAAGTGGCCTTTTTGAATCTTTGTACTACAGAAGCTAGTCCTAAATATTTATCCTGTGCCCCCTATATTACGAATGTGGAGCATGTCTGCCAAGGTTTACTGCAATGAAGAATAAGTATTATTACCAAAAATACTGTCAATTTAGTTAGATTAACTTTCTACCTGCTAAACCCCTCATAAGCATCTAGTAATTAAATAATGTGCTGGAAATTGTCGGTAGTAACTTTACTGAAGAGAATTTAGTCGTCTGAAAATAGTAGATGATTCACTTTAGGAGATCTTCTGCTAATATGAATTTCTCGAATAACACTCTTTTGTTCAGCCTTGTGTAGCCAAAAAAAATCCTTCTGCATAGAAAAAAAGATACGGGGATACGAGATCACCTTGCCGGATGCTCCTATTTGGTTTAAAGAAACCAAAAGGTTGTCCGTCTACAATAACCAAATAAAAAACAGTTGTGACGACTTCTTGAATCCATCCAATCCACCGGGAATCAAAAACAAGTTTCTCCAGAATAAACTACAAAAATTGGCATTCAACTCTATTATAGGCTTTGCTCATGTCGAGCTTAACTGTCATTTTATTTTCTAAGCCTCTCTTTTTATTCTTTAGGTAGTGCATACATTCATGAGTAATCAAAATATTGTCAGAAATGAGCTAACCTTTCAAGAAAGCACTTTGGTTAGGACTAATAAAAAAATTCATAAATCCTTGCAATCTGTGAACTAATACTTCAAAAATAATTTTATAGAACATTGAGGATAAGCTGATAGACCTCACCTGTGTCATATCCATAGTATCTAAGATTTTTGGAATAAGACAAATATGAAAATGGTTAAAACTCCTCCGTATTCGGCCATCCATAAAAAAACTCTTCACTACACGAAGAACATCCCCACCAACTATATCTCAATAAAAATGAAAAAAATTTATAGTAAAACTATCCTTACCTGGAGCGTTTTGGGGGTGTACACTAAAAGCAGTTTGTTTAACTTCTTCAAAAGCATGACTAGGATCAGTAGAGTTATCTGATGTGAAAATCTCCTGAAAATACTTTTTTTCTATTTTTTATTTGATAAGAAACGGGGCTAAAGCCCAAGAAAACTACACAGAAACAACTCTATAAAAAGAAGTACCAATGGCGTCTGTCATGAAATAAGAAGAAATAGCAGAAGATAAACTAAAGAAAAAGTGGCATCCTAACTACAGATTATGACCATGTGTTGCCAGTCGATCAGCACAAGCATTTGCTTCCCTAAATTTATGGCGAATTTTCTAAGTGGTAAACTATGACATCTAGAATGAATCGCAGCAACAAAAAATTTAGCAGAATGGAAATCAGCATTATTCCCTAGATAGAATTTCACAACAACCTTTGAATCCATCTCAATACTTAGGTTAAGAATACCAAGGTTGATAGCCAGATACAATCCAAAAAAAATTCCCATAGTTCAGTTTGAGTAACAGAGCAAGTACCCAAATTAGCACTGAAACATGCCAAAAACTTACCATCATAATCCCTTATGATACCACCGCAAGTCGCAGTTCTTTCTTTTGTGACTGAGCCATCAGTATTTAATTTAAAGTATGGCAAGGCAGGGAGCATCCATCTGATTTGTTTCTTAGAAAAGGAACCAACTCTACTCCTAGTTTGAGAAAGCTCGGATTGTGCAAAATGATAGTCTTTAGCTAGATGGAGAGCTATCAAACAAATGGAATTTTTTTTTGCATAGAGTGTTTAGTCTCAAAGATGAACTTGTTTTGCCGAAACCAGAGGGTGTTCATTATGCAAACAAATATCAGGGGCCAAGGGACACCTTGGTGGTGAAATTGAACCAATAGATTTTTCAGGAGCCATGGGTAAATAGGCTTATTGAAAAAAGTATCCATACTCAATGAATTATCTAGGCTCTTCCATGTCTCGTACGCGACTTTACAATCATGGAGGACACAGAGCACAGATTTAGGAGAAAGACTACAAATACAACAAAGATCATCTAGTGTCATTCTTCTTTGAAAACGAAGTTCATTTGTGAAAAGAGTATTGTTTGCTACTAGCCAACAAAATGCGTAAATTGACGGTGGGGCATGCAATTTCCTTACCTTCGCAAAAAGCACAGCTGCAGAGTTATCCACAGGTACTAGATAAATCGAACAAACTGACTTAATGGTAAAAGAACCATTATCTGAGTGTAACCAAGCAACTTGATTCTCTCCCATACCACTCTCCGGAGGTTTAATTGCAGTCAAGATAGGAACCCAATCTTCATCTAAAAAAATTATCAAGGAGATTAAAATTTTAGCTTGAGCCGAACACATATTCCACCACTTTATCCTCCATTCAATTTTTTATAAAAAATTCGAGGACAAGATTAGCTAGTCTCTGCACACTACGTATCCAATGGTCAGTCCACATGTTCACCTGATTTCTAGCACCTAGTCTCCAAATGAGATTTTGCTAAAAAATTGTCCAAATCTAACAGATACCTTTCCAAACATTGGAACAAGATTAAGGCTTGTCAATGATCAGAATTTGATTACTGTCGCATCTATATTTGCTCCATAGGACCTATACCCATAGAATATCTGGATGGTGAATCATCTTCCAAGCTACTTTCATCATGTGATCATTATTAAGAGCTTTGACCGATCTTAAACCCAGTTCTCCCTGCGTTTTTGGTAGACAAATTTTGTCCCAACCAAGGAGATGAGGCTTCTTACCATCAGAAAATCCTCTTTATATGAAATTTCTACAAATTCCATCAATTTTGTCACAAACACTCAATGAAATCTTCATGACTTGTATTAAATAAGAAGGGATGGTAGCTAGCACAGATTGCGTTAAAATAACTCTCCCTGCAAGAGAAAGATTTTGAGCCTTCCAGGTGCTAAGTCAGCTAACCATTCTATCCAAAATAAAATGAAAATCTTCTTTCTTAGTCCGTCTGAAGCAAAGGAATCCCTAAATACTTACCCAAATTTGTGTTAAGTTTTATGTCCAAGGCATTACTTAATTCAACTTTTTTTATTAAAGGATACATTGTTTGAAAAGAAAACACAAGACTTCTTAAAGCTCACTTTCTGGCTAAAGCTACGGCAGAAAAGATCCAAAATACCCCTCATCATTTCCACTTAGTCCATGGAAGCCTTTCCAAACAAAACAATATCATCTGCAAAATATAGATGCGACAGTTTAGGACCTCTTCGGTTTAAACAGATCGAGTTTCAGAGATTATTATTCACAACAGTCAATATAATATGGGATAAAAGCTCAATACACAGAACAAATAGATATGAAAATAAGGGATTACCTTGTCGAATACCTCTAGACGGGGAGAAGGGTGTAGAAGGGATTCTATTCCAGAGGACTTGCATTTCAGCAGAAGAATAACAATAATCAATAAGACTAATCAGATTAACCAGGAGACTAGCTTCAACAAGAGTATCATGGAGAAACTACCAGTTCAAACAATTATATGCCTTCTCGAGGTCAATCATGACCGCCATATAGCCGATAGGGCCTTTCTTTGAACTCATAGTGTGAATAACTTCTTGAGTAATAGTTATGTTACCTTGAGAAGGACCAATCAAATGTGGCATCACCTCTTTTAGTCTTTGAGCAATAATCTTAGTGACAAGTTTATAAGAGACATTACATAACACAATAGGATAGAAATGGTGAAAGGATTATGGACTATCTCTTTTAGGAATCATAGAAATAAAGGTCTTGTTTACTATTTTAATGCCAGAATGGTTACTGAAAATATTATTTATCCAATTTATCAGAGAAGGCTTAACCATTTTCTATTTACTCTAATAAAACATGGCAAGAAGACCATTAGGTCCAAGAGCTTTCCACGCCCCCATAGAGAATAGAGCAGTGAAAATTTTTTCTATGCTAACCATTCTACCCAGCTTGTTATTTTCCTCCATCAACAGACTCGGAAATAGACCAGAGCTTCCAGCCTCTCATAGGAATTATCTTCACTGTACAACTTGTGAAAATATTGAACTCCAATATTTTGGAGTAAGACAGAGTCTTCTACCCATTCTCCATTAGCATCCTTTAACATAATCACCCTGTTTTTCTCTTTCTAGAAGTTGCAGTGATGTGAAAATAAGATGTATTTCAGTCACCAAAAATTATCCATTTGCACCTAGAACATTGTTTCTAGTAGATTTCTTCTTGAATAAGGAGTGTCTCCAGTTCTCTCTAAAGATCAGATTGTAAATTGTCCAAGAAAGGATTGATTTGGAAATGAAGAGCATCAGAGATGCCATTTAACCGAGCTAAGAGGCGAGCTTTTCGTCTAGCAAGATTTTTAAATACTTCTTTGTTCCAAACCTTAACTGCTTTAGCAAAACTGCTAACATTAGCCTCCAAAGTATTTTCCGCCCGCCAGGATTCATCCAGAAGAATATCAAAATCAGAATGAGTGAGCCATGCCGCCAAGAAACCAAACGGCCAATTAGAATTTACAAGACCCGAAGCCGTCTCTAAGTTCGAGAGGATTGGAATATAGTTAGATTTAAGCTTAGGAAGATGTTTTACCACTGCCATACTGAACCTCTGAGACCAAGCATTATTAGAAATATATCTATCAAGTATTTTTTGAGTTGCCCTCCTTTACCAGGTGTAAGATTTTTCTTGAAAGCCAATATCCTGTAATCCACAATCTAAGACAATTCACAAATCCCTCAAAATCTCTAGCCAACCCTGAGTGTCCTCCAGTGTCAGATGCATATAGTACACTATTAAAGTCTCTACCAACACACCATTTTTCTGAAATTTGCCTAGCCAAGTTCTGTAATATTGACCATAGTTCACTTCTAGGGTTGAGATGGAGGGAGGGGGGAGCCGTATACCAGAGTAAGAAACCAAAAAGATTCCTAACCATACACCAACTTAAGATGAACATACTGCTTGTGGGATTCTATCACATCAATATTCCAATAAGAGGAATTCCATAAGCACCAAATTCCACCTGCAAAACTGACCCCTTTTACAAGAAACCAATCTGAAAAACCAAACTTACGTGCAATATTATCAGCTTTCTTTCCATTAATGTGAGTTTCAAGCAAGCAGATAAGATTAGCATGGTAACAACGAGATAAATACCTTACTAACATAGAAAAACCTTTACTACCAACACCCGTATAGTTTCATGTAATAACATTCATAAATCAATAACATAGAAAGAAGGCATCAACAACAGAAACTTACTAAATAGAAGAAACATTATTGGCAGAATGAACTACCACCACACCCTCCATCCCTTCACCAGGAGTCGGACCTCCAGGAATCACATTACCAGGATCTGGCAGATCCAAATAGGGTAGATTATCCAAAGCCTTATTACGAAAGGCATTAGCTGCTATCGTGTTGTCTTGATTAGGGTAGTGAACTTGCACAAAAGAATCTCCCCCAATCTCGAGGCTGTCAGCACCAGGAATTTGACTTACCTGTTTAATTAGCTCTAGAGACAACCAATAATCATCCGACTTTCTCTTTGGAGACTTTGGAGTTGGTGTACTGATCACCTCTTTTCCTTTATCCATCGAAACTTTCACATGTTTTCTTCCTCTAGCATCTCCTTTGTTGGACCCCCTACACTTTTCTTTGAGGGTTCTTTACCGGTCATCATCCTTAAAGAGTTAACCGTAGGTTGGTGTCTAGCTGGGTTAGCTTTTTTAGCCTTCAATGGGTCAGATTTTTTTTACTAGATTCGGAATTTCTGTCTTGGGTTTATTAATTGGTCCATCATCAGTAGGGTTTTCTTGGCCCAATATTCAAATTCGGAGCCTTGTGTATTGGACAGGTATTTGTTGAATCCAGGACCACCTAGAGTTTTAGGATTACCTTTACGCTTTTGAGCCTTTTTGGCTAATATCTATGTCCCGAAGATCGCAAGATCCTCCCCCATCTCCACATCTACATTCTAACATCGATTGGAAGGAATTAACTCCGAAAGATCTGTTTGCAAATTTGAATTCAAAGTTGGCATACCAATCCCTCTGAATTTGCTCCTTCCATTTGTAACACATACCTCGATGTATGTCCTGTCGAAGTCTGGGCTACCGACTGTTTTCCTACATATTTTTGTACCTCTGTGCACTGATCCATCCGGTGGCCATACTTGCCACAGCCAAAACAAATTAAGTGTAAGCCCTTATATGCAATTCTAAAATCTCTTCCCAGAACCTGAATTGTTGGTACCAGCTGCTGTCGTAAGTCAATTTCCACACAAATGCGTGTAGAGGTGGTATGGTCAACTTTGAGTATAGTACCAACTTCCCCTTACTCTCCATAGGAACTGCTCTATATACAACTCTACTGGAAGATTTGAAATCTTGACCCAGACTACGAGTTTCTACACAACTTAATCAGAGGGGCATAAGAATGGTCTCCACCATTGCACTAATAGGTAGTGATCAGCTACTTGCCATGGCCCTTCAAACAAAGCATGTCGGTAATCACCTTTATCTGCATATCGAATTAGGAAGAAATCTCCAGATAAATCCAAAACCCTTACATCTCTATTCTGGGCCCAAACCCTTTTAACCCATGATTCCATTACCCAAAAATCAATATTCTTCCCCAGAATCTTGACAATTAAAGAGTATTTTTATATTTTATACATGTCATATTCCTCCAAAGAAATATCTATTACCGGCTTTGCATTGAAGGGGGGCTAGTTTAACATTATCTCGAAACAGAGCATTATCAACTAGGGATGTCAATAGGGCAGGGCGGGGGCGGGGGATGCCTCCCTGCTCCCCATTCCCGCCCTCAGATTTGCTCCCCATCCCCGCCCCCATTCCCCACCATGGGGAATATTGCTCCCCATCCCCATTCTCCACGGGACCCCATTCTTCGCGGGGACCCCATTCCCCATCTACATAATAGTTCTAACTAATTATTAATTTCCATATGAATAGAGCTACAAGTATCTATCTTATACAAAAACTGAAAGATTTTATACAAAAATTCTAAATGACACGATGGTGACTTCTTTCGAAATAACGCAATGGGGGAACGCAACGACGAGCCAAAGGAAAAAGTAGTGGACGAGGTGGGAGACGCGGCAACAGAGAGAAGAATGGACACGACGGCAGAGTTACGAAAAGGAACACCGCAAATAGAAATTACGACGCAGTAAGGGTGATGGCACGGTGAGGTGTGACGATGCGGTGAGAAGGGTGACGAGGGGGTGGCTGCAGAGAGGTTGGATGGAGTATGGACAGCCTTAGGGATCTCTGAATTGAAGAGGGGTTATGCAAATAAAGATTAGGAGTTTTGGGTTTTTATATATATGTGTGTGTGAGAAATGACTAAAAAACATATATGAGAAATAAACTATTAAGGATAATTCAAGGAATTCATAAATTTTGGGGAATAGCGGGGACAGGGCGGGAATCCCCGCGCCTGCTTCGGAGGAATTTTGTCCCCCATCCCCATCCCCGCGGAGAAAATTTCCTACAATCGGATTCCCATTCGGGGCAGTCCCGCAGGGATCCCTGCGTCTCAGGAAATTTTGCCATCCCTATTATCAACTTCATACTCATCAGTCACCAATTGAATAATTTCATCCGAAGATAAAACCATACATACAACATTTTTCATAAGAGACTCCTTATAAGAGAAGACTTTTTCCTGCTTGTTATAAGGAACTATTGAGTTTTTCCTAACTTCAGCCATTGGGTTAACTAGCTTCCCCTAATTATGCATAGCTTCATCCATCTGATGCACTAGATTAGGATTTGCGTTTTCATTAGTCATAATAGCCACTTCATCCGCCTCAGCTTCGACAATCGGTTCATCACTATTGGGTTTAGTCTTCTTTGTATCTTGCCGAACTAATTCTTCTTTTTGGATGGACTTCTTACTCGCTACTGCCGCATGTCCATGCGGAGAGAAAGGGGAGAAGACCCTTGATTACTTGCACTAATTTGCTTGTTCGTTGCGCTAGAAAGAAACCCTAGCAGAGCCCTCGTTTTCTTTTCCTCACACCACTCACGTAAAATTCGTCACTCTAATGCTTGATTTTATTTTAATTTAACAACATTACATAATAAGGTTACAATATTCATTTAATGAGTTTAATAGATATATAAATGATAATATTTTACTAGTTTTTCTTCAAAATGATTAAGTATCTCGTTATTGATATCAGTATCATTTCAAAGATTATATCCAATACAAATTTCAATTTTAAATCAGTTCAATAAAAAAAATATCTCATTGAAATTACTCTTAAGGTATTGCAAAATGGTCACAGTTGTATATTCAAAATAACTTTTCTCATATTTTGTGTATTTTTGCAAATAATGAATTATTTATTTATTTAAATAAAAAGCAAAAACATTAAACTTTAAAATAATTGCTCATTTTATAAAAGTAATATTAGAGAATCAATATCAGTTATATCAGTTAATTTTTTTAAGATAATTTTATTTATTTTAAATTTTAAACTGTAAATTATAAACCCATTGACTCTAAACATTAAATTATAAATCCTAAAAAAAGTTGACAAATATTGAGAAACAAAAATTGGTTGCTATACTTTCTATTTTTTCAAAAAAAGCCAAGCAAACAAATAAAAGAGTAGAAACTAGAAAGAAAAACAGTTTTTCTCCTTTCTTTTCTTTTCTTTCAATAGAGAGAATATTTTGTACCTACTACCTAGTCAACGGTCAAACCTCCTATTCACTACCACACTACGAGTGTGGTTTTCGGCTTTTCGCTTTCACTTGTCACTCTTATTCAGTTCTTCTGTAATCTGTACTTCATCTTTCAATATTCTTCAAAA
>NC_029788.2:114583050-114587407 GCF_000816755.2 Arachis ipaensis | reverse complement strand
AAAAAAGAGACACGTAAAAAGGTAACCGAGTTTCTTCAATCTGCAACTCTCTGTTGAAAATTAGGGTTCAGATTAGCCACAAGTACCTACTTTTTAAAGTGCTTCTTTTTGTTTCTTTGTACTAACATGGTTGCTGCTAACACCTTTTCCCTTATATTTCATTGTTTTCTGTTTTCAAGTTTCTCATCTTCATCCTTATATCATATAATAATCATAAATTAATCTGAACTGTTTTATATAAAAAGTAATGTAATGACTAATTTTTCCTTGAGCTAAAGTAAGTAGTATCCTGTAACCATGACACAATGTTATAGAGATTTGAAAGGGGGAAAAATAATTTGCTAGAAAACTTCATCTTACCCCCATAACCTGTTTGTTAAAATTTCAGTCATACTGGTCTCTATTTTGTGATCGTTTTCACTTTCTTTTGTGTGAGAAAAGACTTGATTGATTTTCTCTCCTGTTTTTAATTGATATGATGGCTAAAGGTGTTTTTTTTTTTTGGTTAGGGAAGATGGGTTTTTGGTAGTGTTTGAAAACTGTGAAGTCAAGACAAAGAATGAAGGAGAAAGAAGGTGTGAATTTTTTGTTTAGAGAAGTACAAATGGATTGCAAGAAGAGGAGAAGGACATTGGAGAAGAATAAGGACCTTGCAACTGCTAATGAAGAAAGTTCAATTGATTCTTACAACACCCTTGCAAGACACATGGTGGAACCATCTAGTTCAAGGAGTGGTAATAGAAAAAAAGGACTGGAGCCACTCTGCGAAGATGTATACATTAGTGTGAAGAGTCCTGTACCAGAGGAAGATGACACTTTTATTTCAGAAGATTACAAGTATTGGTTGGATTATGTTTACGTTCCTGAGGAAGACGAGGAGGATGATGGTGATAGCTTATTGGTTAATGTGGCTGAGGAACCCCTGATTGGAGATGTGGCTGAGGATCCCCAATACAAATTATTTTTGGATCATGTGAAGGCTCGTGGAACATGCTATGCAATTGAGATCCCTGAGCAAAATATTTATATAGAATACCCTGATGTGGCTCTTACTGTGGCTTATGAGGCACAAAATAATATTGGTAACTATAGTGGGAAGCGCAGGGGTAGGAAACCAAAAAATTTGAGACAAATAATTGAGGATTCTCATGTTGTGTCTGCAAAGGCACAAAATAATGTTGGTGAATATAGTGGGAAGCGCAGGGGTAGGAAACCAAAAAATTTGAGACAAATAATTGAGGATTCTCATGTTGTGTCTCCGAAGGCACAAAATAATGTTGGTGACTACAGCCAGAAGCGCAGGGGTAGGAAACCAAAATATTTAGGACAAATGGTTAAGGATACTCATGATGTATCCCCAAAGGCACAAAATCATGTGGGTGAGTGCAAGGGCAGGGGTAGGGGTAGGAAACCAAAAGATTCAGGACTAGTCGTGGTTAAGGATTTTCATGCTGTGTCTCAAAAAGCACAAAATTATGTTGGTAAGCGCAGGGGTAGGAAACCAAATGGTTTGGGAAAACATGCTGTCAAGGATACCAATGGCAATGGCAATGCCAATGTTGTGGACGTTTCTAAGGCACAAAACAATGATGGTAAATATAGCGGTAAGCGCCGGGTAGGAAACCAAAAGAATTGAGAAACGATGCAATTAAGGACTCTAATGGTAGCTGCAATGGCGGGGCTTCAGAGGCAAAGAAGAATGATGGTAATGACAAGGGTACACTCAAAGGTGAGACACCACAAAAGAATGATCACATAGCAAAGGGTGATCACATTCACCCTCCATCTGGCATAGAAATAAAGGTAAAGGAGGAGATTGAAGAGGATGATGATGATTCACTCTGCAAAAGAAGGCGAACGGTTCCAAGTGTATGTATCTATAATTTTATATATGAATTTACCCTTACCCTTTACTTTGCATTTGATATTATGCCTTTATGTGTTGCTTTGCAGTTGAATTTGGAACATTATTGGCATGATGACAAAGCCAATGCAATGAAATACACAAAGTACAGAGAAAAACTCATGCAAGAGCTGGAGAAGCCTTACTGTGAGGAAGAGTATAAGAGGCTTTTTAAATATATGAAACATAAAAAGCTAGTCGAATACCATAAAGAGCATCGCAGCGGCCCTAGGACCTGTAAGAGAAATTATCTTGGGAAATCTCTTCTTAATCATCATGTTGGTAAGTTGAATTTTTAGTACCTCCTTTCGATATGCGAGTATCTTTGTATTTTTGTCCTTGAATAGTCGCCAAATGTAGCTCAAAGCTGTATACTTCAATTTGAATTAGAACTGATTCATTCACTACAATCAATTATTCTAATAGAACATGGAATCACTTAAAAGTGACAGAGAGTACTTATCTTACCAGAATGGTCCTTAAATACATGAAATGGAAATATACTTTTGTCTAGCTTCATTAGATGTTGTTTCAGAAGACTAGCAACAATGAGTCATACTTATATGCTTATCTTGCAGATCTGAACAAAAAACTAAAATCAGTTCGTGGTGATTATCCTAAACGTCTGACCCTCTTACGTGGATTTGTTTTTTGGTTGACGGTATGTATAATTTGATATTACAGCATCCTGCACAATTTAATTTTCTAGCTCTTCGTGCCCTGCTCAACTAATAATGTTGATCTGTCTGCTTATCCACCTAATAACATGTATAACCATAGCGCGAAATAAGTAGATTCTCTGGGAACAAGATAGAAGTTTTGCTACATGCTATTCATCACTTAAACACATTTAACATTAAGGAAAGTTGGAGACAATGAACAATCATGTTCTATAAAGGCTCACATGTTTTACAATTAATGGTATGGAACAAAATTTTCAAGAATTTCTTGACTAATTTGGAACAGTTTATAAATTACTTTGCAATCAATTTTTCTTTTCCAATCTATTTCTACTAATTATGTAAAATATTCATGTTATTATTAATAAATATCTGTTTTTATTTCTTTGTCCACATGATCCTATTTCTAATACTTCAGAACTATATTTCTTTATAGTCTTGCATGTATGATAGAGCTGATAAATTATGATAACTCTAAGAAGTTAAGTATTGCTGAAAACACCCTTTAAATCACCAAGTTTTCTCTAGCCCTTGCCCTTTCTATAATCTATTAATACATTTTGACATTCATATGTTGATCTTTGTTGAGTTTTTACTTGTTCAAACAAGTGCCATCACCACTAGATTATTGAATCATAGAAACTGAATCAAGAAAATTTAGCTTTCCCAAAACTTACATTGAGCCTCTATAATTATCATAATTGGTTTTAATTATTATGTTGGTTACACTCAGCATTGTGCGGATGATGAGGCGTTCAAGCCATGGATCTATCCTGAATATTGTAAGCCGGCACCTAAGGTGTAAGAAGTTTTATCTGATGTATATGGTGGCGCCTCAGAAAGAGTGAAGGTTTTAAGAGCTAGTTTGTTAACTTTATCAGTTATTTAGTTAACTTGATCTAGAAGTTTCATATAATTTAGTTAACTTGATCTAGAAGTTTCATATACATGTACTTATGTATGTATATAGAACACTAACAGTAGCTTTGGTAGAAGATGAGATTATCATTCATACTTCTAATACACTTCAAACATTCCGATTTATTGCTCTTGTGCTCTTCCTTCCATTAGGTTCATAACATTTTCATAGGATCAATGATTTTTTATTTCATAAGGATTTGTTAGTTCTGGTGAAACATATACGTTGCAATATCATATAGTATAAACAAATATTTGAGATGCACTGAATTAATTCAATTTTTTCTCAATGATTTTTTATTTCATAAGGATTTGTTAGTTCTGGTGAAACATATACCCTGAAACATATACGCTGCAATACCATATAGTATAAACAAATATTTGAGTTACCGAATCAATTCAAATATTCTCTCTCTCTCTCTCTCTCAATATAAGATTGATATTCGATATAGGTCTGATTTGATCTAAACTCTACACATATTAGAATTATTAGATTTGGTGCACCTCAAATGGTATATACAAAGATTGCTGAAATGAGAAAACTTCAAAGAAAATTATGGGATTCTAATGAAGTCAAAGAACTTCTAATCTTTCACGCAGCATTCACATAACATATTCTAATTTTCTTTCTTAAAAATAGTTAAAGGTTTGCTCGACTTTCCATATTCAAATCTTAGAATCAGCCACTTATATCTTTATGGTTATTGCTTACCCATCTTGTTAGCATTGTTTCATTGTTTTTTCCTTAATCAACTATATATTCTTATTTAAAGTTAGCTAAAAAATTTATATATTAATTATTAATTTATTATTGTTCCAACTTTTAAATGCATATTTTGAAGACATCAAAGGACTA
>NC_029788.2:114580412-114582828 GCF_000816755.2 Arachis ipaensis | reverse complement strand
CAATTACTTTAAATTCATTGTTTGAATTATTAACAATAAATTACTAAAAAATATTTTATTATAATTTAATTAAACATATTAAATTATTTAATAATTTTAATTATTAATTTTACATAAAAAAAAATATACGTGAGTCTTTACTTTTTTTTTACTAGTACCAAGAAATAAAAGATCCACAAATAAAATTTTGAAAATAAAATCTTTTTGGATTTTATCCAAAATTTAGTCTCAACTAAATAAAATATAATCTCAACTTGAATAATCTATGTTCCAAAGTAAAATTTATATAAATAGATATTCAAGAATAGAAAATCAAACAAAAAACTAAGAAAAAAAAGAATGAACGCAAGAAGTAAATAATGCAGGAATGACTGAAGATATGGATATGAACGATATCGTATATCTGCTTACCCTGGATAATCAACCACCTCATTCTTTGGACGGCAACAAACAATTCGAGACGGTTATTGATGAATGTTTGTCGGAAGCTATGGAAAACCGCGGGCGGGAGGCAGAAGCTATGAAGATGACAGAACAACATTATTTCTCTGGTATATCTGGTTATCAACCACCTCGTTCCTAATCGGATATAAGGAAGATGACACAGCAGAATTATTTTGCAGACATATGTGGTTATCAACCACCTTAGTCTCAGCCGCCTCAACCTCGGGTCTGGACTCGGAAGGAGAACAAAGTCTTTGAGTCAATTATTGCTAATTGTTTTCCGGATGCTATACGCAACCGCCGGAAGGCGGTGGCTGCTCGTCTCCCCGGAAAGACCCGTGCAACTGCAAGAACGCCTCCAGAACCTGATGAACGACATCAGCGCCTTTGAAAACGGTTCTACTACAAACACACCTCTGAATGCTGCATCTGATGAGGACGTGACTATCGTGATGGAACACAACCCTCTTTCCATTCCCATCATCAATGAAACAACACGTCAAACACCACCATCACCACCGCCTTATTGGACTAATAATCAGTATTACAGGTTCGAGATTCTCAATATTTTCATTCTCTTTTTATTTCTTTACTTCTTTTTTGTTCATACATATATATATGGATATTTTGTTTTTCTATTATGTAAATACATGTTGGTAATATTATCATGGTAGACATGGCAGTGCCAATGGACATTATATTATATCCTTGTCAGCCTGTCAGCCACAACAAGAGAACAAAACTAACATGATCAAACACAAACCTTTACCTATGGCTACTAGCAACAAGTTTATTGGACTATAGAAGAGCACAAGTATTAACTAATGGCAACTACTCAAATGAAGATGCTAAAAACATCTTTTTATGAAGATTCTTGTGTTAAAAGTGTACTTTGTTTGTTTAGTCACACTTTAAAAAAATTAAAACTTTTGCAACACATCAAAATCAAACCATACATTTCATCATCTAATAGTAAAAAAGAAGTATCTTCATATAAAGACAATAGTAAAATCTTCATGGTAGTATCCACCTTAACTAATAGTATATATATGTTTGTTGTTTAAAGTTCAGAGAGAAAGAACTTTCGTAGCTTGGTCAACGGGGTAGGATTATGAACACAATGGTGTAGGAATATGTGACGGAATAGGAAGCACCTTAATTTTTTTGTAATTTAATAACTCTACTGATTAAATATTGGAAAAGTATACAGAACCAAAAAGTTATCAGCCAAAAACTAAACAAAACTACATTAATTTATATTAATAATTAATTAATTTTTAATTTTTAATTTTTTAAATTCAAAATTTAAAAAATTTAAAAACTTAATTAAAATCTATAAAAACATTTCTCTTTTCTCTCACATTAATTTACCCACCTCCAACAATTACACACACAAATCCTCTCTCTCCGTCAGAAGGAAGCTAAGCAAGAAGCGGAGAAATTATCGGCGGCGAAAGAAAAGGAGTCCTCTCGGGAGAGGGCGATGGCGGAGAACGATGACCAGCATCGCATGGCCTGAGACTAAGGTGGGATTTTGGTTCGGGAGCTGCCAAAGCTAGTTTATTTTGGATCGATCGATACGCGACGCAACAACAACGAAGATGTTTCTTCCTTCGGATTGGATTAGGGTTCTTCGATGAGATCCAAGACCGTGCGAGTCAACGCCAAAGAAAAAAGAGAGAAAGAAAGGGAGTGTATTTTGGTTTCTCATTCTATTCTATGGGAAATTGCCTAGTGCTTTATATGCATGGCTCTGCTTTCTTCGTCTAATTCAATTTTCTTGGTTACCACTTACCACAACAATCTCTAACAAAGTAACAATAATAATTGTCCTCTTTGAAGCTTGAGATACTATTTCACGAGCTGTTATTATTGATTTGATGATGGTGATGATATTGTATGTTGTTCTGATTGCTGAAAGCATTATTGGTTTCAGATTAGTCAAAAAGAGTCATTAAACAACTATACAAAT
>NC_029788.2:114577765-114580319 GCF_000816755.2 Arachis ipaensis | reverse complement strand
TTTCAAAAAATATATATTTTTTTTATTTTTTTTAGTATTCTTACTTTTACTATTAGAAATTTGTCAAACACACTAAAAATAATTTTTTTATTGAAAAATGATCTTTTTTATCGATTTAATGGCGTCCAAACAAATACGTATTGTATATATTATTTTGTACATTTAAGAAAATATTATTTTTATAATTAATGTGTTTATTATTATTTTCGTTCTTGCTGTTATTATTTTACAAATATTTTTTTTAATCTGCTTACTTTGAAAAAGATAAATATTATGCAAGTTACAAATAATATGCATAATTTACACTAAGGAACTACTATTTTATCACAAATGTGCCAGGGAATGGATGCATGGAATATTCTTAAAGTCTGTTTTTTTTTTCATTTTTCATTTTCAAATTTTTAAAGGTTGATTTCCATAAAATATATATTTTTTACTTTTCTATATATTATACCTTGTTATAATAACAAATAATACTAATATATTAAATATATTATTCAGGCTTTTTTTTATCTATAAAGCGCATGAAAAAATGATTTATTCCCACAATGTACATGCATAGAAACCGTTCTCAAAATACGCAGCTCCATTTCACATGAGGCATCTACGAAATGGTTTTAGTCATCATTTCACATGAGGTGTCTACGAAATGGCCCTGTGCGTGTCAGAGCTACACCTCAAGCTCGCCTACCACGAAATAGAGCATATCGATGAGGCACTCACGAAATGGGCCAACTCGTCCCTGACACTAGTGAAAATTGGTGACATCAGATGAGTCAGCCACGAAATGGCCCAATTAGTGACCAGCGCACACGAAATGTGGCCTGAAGGATGCAGTTCCCGTACGAGTTAGGAGTGACTGGTCTGGGAGGCAAGTTTCAGAAGCTTGTGGATTGAATGAATATAAAAGGGTGATGGAGAAGGACCAGAACCGCGTGGTAGGAAAATAGGAAATAAGGAGTGTAGTTCTGCTTATGGGATTCAAATTTTGGGGGAAAATTTTTATTATTTATTAAAATGAGTGGAAGTAGAATCAATGTCGAAGAAAATCTTAATAGGTTGGATGAGTTTCATATTTCTGCCCACTTACATCTGAAGGTCAGTTTTTTTTATTAGTAAAAAAATAACTGAATAATAATACATTTATAAATTGAATAATTTTGTTTTTTCCCATTCTCTATTTCAGCCGGCACGTGTGCTAACTCTGCATGGCACACTAGTCGACGTCTTTACTTTAGATCAAGCTGATCCAGCCATGGAGATTAGGCGGCAAATGCTTGAACCCTATTTAAAAAGGGCTGGATTCTATTATGCGTCTTTAATAAAGCATTTTGAATACGGCAATCCATTGATTAGTACGCTTGTGGAAAGATAGCGTCCTGAAACCCACACGTTCCACCTCCCATGGGGCGAGTGTACTGTTACTCTAGAAGATGTTGCCATGCAGTTGGGGTTACCAATTGATGGTGAGCAAGTGAGTGGCACTCTGAGAAGTTGGAGTAAGTTCCATCAAAGGGATATTTGGCAATGGTGTGAGGAGCTCCTAGGGGAAGTTCCTGATGGTCATGTCAGGACCACGAAGTATAACATAAAATTGAAGTGACTTAGGAGTAGACTCCAACAGATGCCTCTTGACTCTCCCGACGACGTCGTCGTACGGTATGCACGTTGTTACATTATGTATTTACTAGGTGGCGTTTACTTCATGACAAGGTGAACAACACGGTTTACGTGTGTTATCTTCCTCTCTTGGCCAACTATGACGCCATTAGTACCTATAGTTGGGGCAACGTCGTGCTCTGTTGGTTGTATAGAGCCATGTACCTAGCAACTGATTATAACGTCGAGGAAATGGCTGGATGTCATACGTTGCTGATGTCATGGATATACTTCAGGCTTCCCTTCTGGGCACCGAAAGTTACGAGCCCATATACATTTCCGTTAGTTACAAGGTAATACATTATAATACATAACATGTGTAGTTTTGAGTTTGTGCTATTTCATCTGCGTCGGAATTCCAATAAGGTTAATACCAACATGTTTCTTTTTAGGTGGGTGGGTAAGAGAGGAAAGAATGACTACGCTGAGCAACGCTTGCTTAGGCACCGCATGAGTTTGGACTCTTTGAAGGTGGATGAGGTACTTAATCTCGTCATTTCTCCGTCGCATGGGTTTGTTTTTTCCAAGTATATTGTTTAACATTTTTTGTGATGTTCGGTATTTGTAGTTTACGTGGATGCCGTACAGGGATACACGTATTCTGTAGAGAGTGCCTGCAGAGTTTCTATCCGAGATGTTGACATCGATAAGCCAGATCTTCCACATCAGGATCCACCTCAGGTTGATGCCGAGGATCAGCACGAGCATCCACCACCGGAGAGTCATTTACCAGGGGATTTCTATTGCCCGTAGCCGTTTGTGGCAGATGACCACTTTCAGTCGTCCACCGTACATCAGTATATGCCGTATCATAGTACCTACGAGGAGGGTGGTTCATCTCAGGGGGTGGTACACATGACCTGATTGATTCTATGGATCGAGTGGGTTGGACAAA
>NC_029788.2:114577418-114577674 GCF_000816755.2 Arachis ipaensis | reverse complement strand
CCTCGTTGTTGGAGGGTCATCGCTTATCTTATGCGGAGGCTAATAATGGTGCGATGGAGGTAGAGACAGGACGTCCCCGCCGTGACACTCGAGCACCTTCTTGTGGTACGGGTGGGAGGTTGGGACATTGGTGCACGAAATTGTGATCTCAGGTAACAGCGTCAAAACTATGTATGCACGTCTTAATAAATTATTTTTCATTCACAACTTCGATACAACTAACCAGCAAGTGCACTGGGTCGTCCAAGTAATAAAC
>NC_029788.2:114571061-114577381 GCF_000816755.2 Arachis ipaensis | reverse complement strand
TCACGTTCATCACATTCAGGTTGAAGTGCGAATGAGTATCTTAGAAGCGGAATAAGTTGAACTGAATAGAAAAAGCAGTAGTACTTTGCATTAATCTTTGAGGAACAGCAGAGCTCCACACCTTAATCTATGGAGTGCAGAAACTCTACTGTTGAAAAATACATAAGTGAATACAGGGTAAGCATGGCCGAGTGGCCAGCCTCCCATGGAGGTCTAGAGATCTAAGAATGATCAAAAGATACAATCCAGGATGTCAAATACAATAGTAAAAAGTTCTATTTATAATAAACTAGCTACTAGGGTTTACAGAAGTAAGTAATTGATGTATAAATCCACTTCCGGGGCCCACTTGGTGTGTGCTTGGGCTGAGCTTGAATGTTACACGTGCAGAGGCTCTTTCTGGAGTTGAACGCCAGGTTGTAACGTATTTCTGGCGTTCAACTCTGGTTTGTGACGTGTTTCTGGCGTTTAACTCCAGATAGCAGCGTAGAACTGGCGTTCAACGCCCTTTTACATTGTCAAAACTTAGCCAAAGTATGGAATATTATATATTGATGGAAAGCCCTGGATGTCTACTTTCCAACGCAATTGGAAGCACGCCATTTTGAGTTCTGTAGCTCCAGAAAATCCATTTTGAGTGCAGGGAGGTCAGAATCCAACAGCATCAGCAGTCTTTCTTCAACCTCTGAATCTGATTTTTGCTCAAGTCCCTCAATTTCAGCCAGAAAATACCTGAAATTATAGAAAAACACACAAACTCATAGTAAAGTCCAAAAATGTAAATTTAACCTAAAAACTAATGAAAACATCCCTAAAAGTAACTAGATTCTACTAAAAACATACTAAAAACAATGCCAAAAAGCATATAAATTATCCGTTCATCACAACACCAAACTTAAATTGTTGCTTGTCCCCAAGCAACTGAAAATCAAATAGGATAAAAAAAAGAGAATATACTATAAATTCCAAACTATCAATAAAAAATAGCTCCAATCAGATGAGCAAGACTTGTAGCTTTTTGCCTCTTGAATAGTTTTGGCATCTCACTTTATCCATTGAGGTTCAGAATGATTGGCATCTATAGGAACTCAGATTTCAGATAGTGTTATTGATTCTCCTAGTTTAGTATGATGATTCTTGAACACAGCTATTTTATGAGTCTTGGCCGTGGCCCTAAGCACTTTTTTTTCCAGTATTACCACCGGATATATAAATGCCACAGACACATAATTGGGTGAACCTTTTCAGATTGTGACTCAGCTTTGCTAAAGTCCCCAATTAGAGGTGTCCATGGTTCTTAAGCACACTCTTCTTTTGCTTTGGACCTTGACTTTAACCGCTCAGTCTCAAGTTTTCACTTGACACCTTCACGCCACAAGCACATGGTTAGGGACAGCTTGATTTAGCCGCTTAGGCCAGGATTTTATTCCTTTAGGCCCTCCTATCCACTGATGCTCAAAGCCTTGGGATCCTTTTTATTTACCCTTGCCTTTTGGTTTTAAGGGTTATTGGCTTTTTGCTCTTGCCTCTTGGTTTTAAGAGCTTTTCGCTTTTTCTGCTTGCTTTTTCTTTTTATTTTTTTTTCGCCTATATTTTTTTCTTTTTTTTTTCTGTAAGCTTTGTTCTTTGTTGCTTTTTCTTGCTTCAAGAATCATTTTTATGATTTTTCAGATTATCAAATAACATGTCTCCTTGTCATCATTCTTTCAAGAGCCAACATATTTAACATTCTTAAACAACAACTTCAAAAGACATATGCACTGTTCAAGCATTCATTCAGAAAATAAGAAGCATTGTCACCACATCAATATAATTAAACTAAGTTCAAGGATAAATTCGAAACTCATGTACTTCTTGTTCTTTTGAATTAAAACATTTTTCATTTAAGATAGGTGATGAATTCATAGGACATTCATAACTTTAGGACATAGTTACTAAATACTAATGATCATGTAATGAGACACAAACATGGATAAGCACTTAACATTAAGAAAACGAAAAACAAAAAATAAGAACAAGGAATGAGTCCACCTTAGTGATGGTGGCGTTTCCTTCTTGAGGAACCAATGATGTCCTTGAGCTCTTCTATGTCTCTTCCTTGTATTTGTTGCTCCTCCCTCATTGCTTTTTGATCTTCTCTTATTTCATGAAGGATGATGGAGTGCTCTTGATGTTCCACCCTTAATTGTCCCATGTTGGAACTTAATTCTCCTAGGGAGGTGTTGATTTGCTCCCAATAGTTTTGTGGAGCAAAATGCATTTGAGGCATCTCCGGGATCTCATGGTGATGAGCTTCATGCGTCTCTTGAGATCCATGAATGTGCTCTCTTGCTTGCTCCATCCTTTTCTTAGTGATGGGCTTCTCTTCCTCAATGGGAATGTCTCCTTCTATGAAAGCTCCAGCTGAGTAACATAGATGGCAAATAAGATGAGGAAAAGCTAGCCTTGCCCAAGGAGAGAGCTTTTCGGCTATTTTGTAGAATTCAAGGGAGATGACTTCATGAACTTCTACTTCCTCTCCAATCATGATGCTATGAATCATGATGGCTCGATCTACAGTAACTTCAGATCGGTTGCTAGTGGGGATGATGGAGCGTTGGATGAACTCCAACCATCCTCTAGCCACATGCTTGAGGTCTAGTCTTCTTAATTGAATCGGCTTGCCTTTGGAGTCAATCTTCCATTGAGCTCCTTCCACACATATGTCCATGAGGACTTGGTCCAACCTTTGATTAAAGTTGACCCTTCTAGTGTAGGGGCATGCATCTCGTTGCATCATAGGCAAGTTAAACGCCAACCTTACATTCTCCGGACTAAAATCTAAGTATTTTCCCCGAACCATTGTAATGTAGTTCTTTGGATTCGGGTTCTTACTTTGATCATGGTTCCTAGTGATCCATGCATTGGCATAGAACTCTTGAACCATTAGGATGCCGACTTGTTGGATGGGGTTTGTTAGAACTTCCCAACCTCTTCTTTGGATTTCATGTCGGATCTTCGGATACTCATTTTTCTTGAGTTTGAAAGGGACCTCGGGGATCACCTTCTTCTTGACCACAACATCATAGAAGTGGTCTTGATGAGCTTTGGAGATGAATCTTTCCATCTCCCATGACTCGGAGGTGGAAGCTTTTGTCTTCCCTTTCCCTTTTCTAGAGGATTCTCCGGTCTTGGGTGCCATCAATGGTAATGGAAAAACAAAAAGATTATGCTTTTACCATACCAAACTTAGAATATTGCTCGCCCTCGAGCAAGAGAAGAAAGAATAGATGAAGAAGAAGAAGAAAATATGGAGAAGAGGGGGGAGGGGTGTATTCGGCCAAGAAGGGGAAGAGAGGGTTGTGTTGTGTGAAAATGAAAAAGAATGGAGGGATTTATATAGGGAAGGGAGGGGGGTAAGGTTCGGCCATAAGGGTGGGTTTTGGGTGGGAAATTGATTTTGAATTTTGAAGGTAGG
The DNA here is from genome assembly GCF_000816755.2 of Arachis ipaensis. Taxonomy (NCBI): domain Eukaryota; kingdom Viridiplantae; phylum Streptophyta; class Magnoliopsida; order Fabales; family Fabaceae; genus Arachis; species Arachis ipaensis. Next base: position 114,573,924 of record NC_029788.2, on the reverse strand, counting down.
TGGGGTTTATGAGGTAGGTTTATGGGGAAGAGTGGATGGATATGAGTGGTGAAGTGGTTATAGGGAAGAAAGATTGAGGTGATTGGTGAAGAGTTTTGGGGAAGAGTGTTTATGGGATTGTGTGAAAGAGGGGTGAGAAGAAGTGAGTGGAGGTAGGTGGGGATCTTGTGGGGTCTACAGATCCTGAGGTGATCCTGTGGGGTCCACAGATCCTGAGGTGTTCAAGGATTTACAACCTTGCACCAAATTAGGCATGCAAAATGCCCTTGCACACAACTCTGGGCGTTCAGCGCCAGATTGGTGCTTGTTCTGGGCGTTGAACGCCCATTTGTTGCCCATTTCTGGCGTTGAACGCCAGAACCATGCTTGTTCTGAACGTTCAGCGCCAGCTCTTCTCCAGGGTGCAATTCTGGCGTTCAAACGCCCAGATGCTGCCCATTTTGGGCGTTCAGTGCCAGAACCATGCTCTGTTCTGGCGTTGAACGCCAGCCAGATGCTTCTTACTGGCGTTTAAATGCCAGTAAGGTCTTCCTCCAGGGTGTGATTTTTCTTCTGCTATTTTTGATTCCGTTTTTAATTTTTATATTTATTTTGTGACTCCACATGATCATGAACCTAATAAAACATGAAAGAACAAGAAAAACAAAATTAGATAAATAAAAATTGGGTTGCCTCCCAACAAGCGCTTCTTTAATGTCAATAGCTTGACAGTGGGCTCTCATGGAGCCTCATAGATGTTCAGGGCATTGTTGAGACTTCCCAACACTAAACTTAGAGTTTGGATATGAGAGCTCAACACCAAAATTAGAGTTTGGTTGTGGCCTCCCAACACCAAACTTAGAGTTTGACTGTGGGGGCTCTGGTTGACTCTGTTTTGAGAGAAGCTTTTTGTTACGGTGGGTAACCGGAGATTAGTGGGCCGGATGGCGTTGGTTGGCCCAAACGTGTGAGGGAGGTGGCTTTCGAGTGGACCTGTTACTCGGTGTTCCTCCGTCCGACTTGTACGTGTGGAAGAATGGGGGGTGGTACCTGCAAAGACACTCCGATGCCTAAGTTAGCAAGAGTGTGAGCAGGTTAGAGAGTATCGGAACTTGGTGATACCTGAAATGAGTATGGATGATGTTTCTGTTCGGCACTACCTCACCACTGTGGTTGAGGAGAGTCTCAAGACGGCGGGGGTTTGTGGCAAACTCTTGGATATATTTGAGAAGACTCCCATCAGCTCCTTAGGGGCGACCTCGAGGGTCGAGGAGCTGGAGGGTAGGCTTCGCATATATCAGGAGCACGAGAAGGAGTTGGAGGGGAAAGTCGCCAAACTGAAGGAGGAGAGGGACAGCCTCCGAGAGAAGGGGCAGAAGTTGCAAGCCCAATGCAACATGGAGGTAGATTTGAGGAAAGCAGCGCAAGCCAGCTACAATAGTTTATTTGCTGATCTTGTGTCTGTAAAGAACGACTTGCTGAATGCTCGGAAGGCCTACACCGAGTTGGAGGACTCTATTGCGGATGGTGCTGATGAGGCCTGGAGGATTTTCAAGGAACAGGTCGGAGTTATTGCTCCTGACTTGGACCTTTCTCCTTTGGACCCTGATAAGATTGTTATTGATGGTGCCATCGTGGATCCTCCTGTCCCCATAGTGGAGTCTGAGTCTGATTTAAAGACTCGGGGACAGAGGATCGTAGAGTCCCCTCCTCGTTCTAAGGACGCTCCGAGTTCCTCTACCATTCTCCCGACTTCCTCTTCGACTCCTGCTCCTGGTGTTCCCCCTGACTCTGCTGGTGGTGATCCTCTTAAGAAGTGATTTTGGCTATTGGGGCCCGGCCTGTGGGCCCCTCTTTTTAAACTCTTTATATTTATTTGTTGGTGTTTTGGACAATTTTTTGGCCTTTTAAGGCCGTAAACAAAACAATTTATGATGCCCTTTTTTAATAAGGGTTTAATTTTAGCGTTAAATAAATGCCCTTTTTTGGATAAGGGTTTCGAGTTACCTTATGCGCGCATGCTTTTTCTGTTCGTGGTTCTTTTGACTCTTTGATCTTTTCTAAAAAAAAACCTTTTCTTTTGGGTTTGCCTGCTTTCCTGAATCTCCTCGATCTTTAAGGCAGCCTTACAATTTCTCTTAGTTTTTCCTATCTCTTTTGTTATTCCTAGTACTCAATTTCGCTTTATTGAGCTTTTCGTGACTTAGGCTACTTTTGCGATTCATTTTAATTTTACTCGGTTTCGCATTCTGACTTATGAGTCGGACCACTCCCGAGTTTATCATGATCGACCTCTATAGCCTCTTTACGCCGATTTGTACCTCGTCGTTTTATCCTGACGACCATCTAGGTCGGTTCATGGGATTTTCACGTTTTGTCGAGCTTAAATCGGCGCGTTTCGTAGAAGGAGAATAAAAAAGGAAACTTAAGAGAGATATTTTAAAATAAAAGAGATCTTTATTAATTGAGGAGGTACCTTATTGCTACTAAGGGCTTTTGATAATTTATTCCCTTTAGCCCCTACTATGATGCCTCGTTAAAAACCCTTCTCCAGAAAAAACCCTTTGATTCTGGGAAAAAATCATGAAGCTGGGAAAAGAGTACATCAGGGAGTAGAGTTCGCTTTTAACTGTAGTACCTTTTCATATTACAAGCATGCCATGACCTTGGTAACTCGGCGCCGCCTAAGTCGGTCACCTTATAATAGCCCTTTCCTAAGACCTCCTTGACCTTGTATGGTCCTTTCCAATTAGCAGCGAGCTTTCCTTCCCCTGATTTGTTGACTCCAATGTCATTTCTGATTAAGACTAAGTCGTCAGGGGTGAAACTCCTTCGAATGACTTTTTTGTTGTACCTTGTAGTCACCCTTTGTTTCAACGCTGCC
>NC_029788.2:114557853-114571036 GCF_000816755.2 Arachis ipaensis | reverse complement strand
CCCTCCTTTATTGTCTTCGGACTAAGTTCTCTGAGAGGTCCTTGGAAGTCACCATTTTTGCCTTCTGTGTGATCTTCAGAAACTTCACCAGCCTAATTTGGAGCCTACCTACTTGGGGAATCAGCTTATGGATTTTAAGCTGTAGGAGGGATTCCTCCTTTTTCTTCGGGTCTTTTAGGCTTCCCTGGCTTGGTACTTGCTAGCTTGGATAGGGCGTCTGCTCTGCTGTTTAGATCCCGAGTTATGTGTTTCACCTCGGTTTCTGCAAAGCGCCCCAGGAGCTCCGAAGCTTTTTCCAAGTACCTTTTCATATTTGGGTCCTTTGCCTGATATTCCCCATTTATTTGGGAGGTCACCACTTGGGAGTCGCTGTACACCATCACCTTCATAGCACCGACCTCTTCAGCCAGCTTCAATCCTGCGATCAAGGCTTCGTATTCTGCCTGATTATTTGAAGCTGGGAATTCAAACTTGAGGGAAACCTCTATCTGGGTTCCCCTTTCATCTACCAATATTATGCCTGCGCCGCTTCCTGTTTTATTGGAGGATCCGTCCACATAGAGTTCCCAGGTGGTCGGTTTGTCCTCTTGGTCCCCTGCATATTCCGCAATGAAGTCGGCGAGGCACTGGGCTTTAATCGCCGCCCGAGTCTCGTACTTCAAGTCGAACTCGGAGAGTTCTATTGCCCATTGGACCATTCTTCCTGCAACATCCGTCTTTTGGAGGATTTGCTTCATGGGTTGGTTTGTGCGGACTCTTATTGTGTGAGCTTGAAAGTAAGGCCGTAGCCTTCGAGAGGCTATTACTAAGGAGTAGGCAAACTTTTTTAATTTGTGATACCTTAGCTCAGGGCCCTGTAGAACTTTACTGATGAAGTAGATTGGGTACTGACTGACCTCGTCTTCTCTTATCAAGGCTGCTGAGACGGCCCTGTCTGCCACGGATAGGTATAAGACGAGGTCTTTTCCGGCTATAGGTCGGGTCAAGATAGGAGGTTGGCTTAAGAACTTTTTGAACTCCTGGAACGCCTCCTCGCATTCGGGAGTCCACTCAAACTGGTGCCCCTTTTTCAGTAGGGAGAATAGTGGAAGGGATCTTAATGCTGATCCTGCCAAAAATCTGGAGAGAGCTGCTAGTCGGCCGTTCAGCTGTTGGACCTCCCTCAGACAAGTCGGGCTTTTCATCTCTAGGATAGCTCTACACTTGTCGGGATTGGCTTCGATCCCTCTTTGTGTTAGCATGAATCCTAGAAAATTTCCTGCCTCCACTGCGAAGGCGCACTTTGCAGGATTTAGTCTCATCCCGTGCAACCTTATGGTGTCAAAGACTTGTGAGAGGTCGGTTAGGAGGTCGACTTCCTCCTTGGTTTTTACCAACATGTCGTCGACATATGCTTCCATTAAGCTTCCTAAGTGGGGGGCAAACACCTTATTCATCAGCCTCTGATATGTGGCCCCCGCATTTTTTAACCCAAATGGCATGACCACGTAGCAATAGTTGGCTCTGGGCGTGATGAATGATGTTTTTTCCTGGTCTGGCTCATACATCGGGATTTGGTTATATCCTGAGTAGGCGTCCATGAATGACAGGTATTGATACCCCGAGCTAGAGTCTACTAGGGCATCAATACTTGGTAGCGGATAAGGGTCTTTGGGACATGCTTTATTTAAGTCGGTGTAATTGACGCACATTCTCCATTTACCATTTTGTTTTTTGACTAGCACTATATTGGCTAGCCATGTTGGATATTTGACTTCTCTGATGAAATCGGCTTCTAGGAGCGCCTGCACTTGCTCTTCTACTACTAGGGCTCGCTCGGGGCCGAGCTTGCGTCTTCTTTGTTGCACAGGTCGGGACCCTGAGTAGATCGAGAGCTTGTGAGACATGAGCTCGGGATCTATCCCAGGCATGTCGGAGGCCTTCCAGGCGAAGAGATCTGAGTTATCTCTTAGGAGTTTAATCAACCCTTGTCTTAGGGTTTCCCCTAGGTTGGTTCCTATATGAGTGCTTTTTCCTTCCTCTTCGCCGACCTGAATCTCCTCAGTTTTTCCCCCGGGCTGTGGTCGCAGTTCTTCTTTAACCCTTGCTCCCCCGAGTTCTATTGTGTGAACTTCTTTGCCCTTTCCTCTCAGGTTTAGGCTTTCATTGTAGCACTTCCTTGCCAGCTTCTGATCTCCCCTCACCGTTGCTATCCCCGATGAGGTTGGGAACTTCATGCAGAGGTGGGGTGTCGATACCACTGCTCCGAGTCGATTAAGGGTAGCTCTGCCGATTAAAGCATTATAGGCCGATCCCACGTCGATGACTATGAAGTCTATACTCAGAGTCTTCGATTTTTCCCCTTTCCCAAAGGTGGTGTGGAGGGGCAAAAATCCTAGCGGCTTTATTGGCGTGTCACCTAATCCGTACAAGGTGTCGGGGTAGGCTCTTAACTCTTTCTCGTCTAAACCTAGTTTGTCGAAAGCGGGCTTAAAGAGGATGTCTGCTGAGCTTCCTTGGTCTACTAGTGTTCTGTGTAGATGGGCATTTGCCAGGATCATGGTAATTACCACTGGGTCATCGTGCCCAGGGATTACTCCTCGCCCGTCTTCCTTTGTGAATGAAATGGTCGGAAGGTCGGAGGACCCCCCTTCGACCTGGTAAACCCTCTTGAGATGTCTTTTACGAGAGGATTTTGTGAGTCCCCCTCCCGCAAAGCCTCCTGAGATCATATGGATATGTCTCTCCGGAGTTTGTGGTGGTGGGTCTCTTCTATCCGTATCTTCTCGCTTTCTTTTTCCATGACCGTCCGACCTTTCTATGAGATATCTGTCAAGCCGACCTTCTCTGGCCAGCTTTTCTATCACATTTTTAAGGTCGTAACAGTCGTTTGTAGGGTGCCCATATATCTTGTGGTACTCACAGTAATCACCGCGGCTCCCCCCCTTTTTATTTTTAATGGGTCTGGGGGGGGCAGCCTTTCAGTATTGCAAATTTCTCTGTATACGTCCACTACAGGAACTTTCAATGGAGTATAAGAGTGATATTTTCTTGGTCTATCGAGGCCAAGTTCTTCCTTCTTCTTTGCTTCCCTCTCTCTCTCTTTCGTTGAGGGAGGGTGCCCGAGTCGCAAACTCGGGTCTCTTAGCTTAGCGTTTTCTTCCATATTTATGTACTTTTCAGCTCTTTCCTGTACATCATTTAAAGAGGCGGGGTGTCTTTTTGATATGGACTGTGAGAAGGGACCTTCTCTAAGACCATTGACTAGCCTCATGATGACTGCTTCGGTGGGCAGGTCTTGAATCTCCAAACTTCGTCGCTCCATCTCCTCTTTTAGGTTCTTTTCAGCTTCCCTTTGTCGTTCCCGCTCCTGTTCTAGCTGCTCGAGTCGGCTATGGATTAATCCCATAAGCTCACTAGCGTGGGAGGGTCCTTCTTTTTCTGATTCGCGCCCCTCCGAGGAGTTCACCTTCGGATTTTTGATCCCGGAGGTGCCTTCCCTATGTTGATCATTGGCTTCCTGGTGGAGGGTCTGATCTGCCTCATTGTTTCCAGTGTTCAAATTCTCTTGTTCGGAATCTGTCTCCACATGACCCTCTTCAGGGGATCTTTCCGCCATCACTGGTTGATCTCTCGGGTCCCCGGCAACGGCGCCAATGTTACGGTGGGTAACCGGAGATTAGTGGGCCGGATGGCGTTGGTTGGCCCAAACGTGTGAGGGAGGTGGCTTTCGAGTGGACCTGTTACTCGGTGTTCCTCCGTCCGACTTGTACGTGTGGAAGAATGGGGGGTGGTACCTGCAAAGACACTCCGATGCCTAAGTTAGCAAGAGTGTGAGCAGGTTAGAGAGTATCGAAACTTGGTGATACCTGAATGGTGTCAGTGTATTTATAGTGGTGAACCAATAACCACCGCTGAAGTAGTGCCACCTTTTTAGGTGGGTAACCGTTCCCATATCTTAGGGAGGTTAAGATATGGCTCTATGAAGTGGTTAGAGAGTTTCTAGGGGCAGTTACTCATTCGAATGAGTGTTATCTGCCAGCTAACCCTCGTATCCAACTTCTTGGGAGCAGGTCGTGTTCAGTACCGACTTTTTGGGATGAAGGCTGGTACTGGGTGAGGGCCAACCCTTTGGGTTGGGCCTATTTGCTTGGATCCTGGACCTTTATTATTGGGCCAGGGTATGAACACTTTTTATACTTCCTCTCCATGTTTACAGAAGGATGACCTTGAGTTTTAAATACAAGGGAGTCCTCATTCAATTGAAGGAATAGTTCACCTCTGTCAACATCAATCACAGCTCTTGCTGTGGCTAGGAAGGGTCTTCCAAGGATGATGGATTCATCCTCATCCTTCCCAGTATCTAGGACTATGAAATCAGCAGGGATGTAAAGGCCTTCAACCTTTACTAACACGTCCTCTACTTGTCCATAAGCCTGTTTTCTTGAATTTTCTGCCATCTCTAATGAGATTTTAATAGCTTGCACCCCAAAGATTCCCAGTTTTTCTATTACAGAGAGGGGCATGAGGTTTATCCCTGAACCAAGGTCACACAGAGCCTTTTCAAAGATCATGGTGCCTATGGTACAAGGTATTACGAACTTTCCAGGATCCTGTTTCTTCTGAGGCATTTTCTTTAGGTGAATGGATCCACCTGTAGAAGTATCCAATGACATCTTAGCTAATTCAGACAGACCATCATAGAATATATCCAGGATGGTCCATTCTAAAAGCATGTCAGAAGGATACTTTTTGGTCAGTTCTTTGTATCTCTCCCAAGCTTCATAGAGGGATTCACCTTCTTTTTGTCTGAGGGTCTGAACATCCACTCTAAGCTTACTCAACTTTTGAGGAGGAAAGAACTTGGCTAAGAAAGCCTTGACCAGCTTATCCCATGAGTTCAGGCTATCTTTGGATTGAGAGTCCAACCACACTCTAGCTCTGTCTCTTACAGCAAAAGGGAAAAGCATGAGCCTGTAGACTTCAGGATCTACTCCATTAGTCTTAACAGTATCACAGATCTGCAAAAATTTAGTTAAGAACTGAAAAGGATCTTCAGATGGAAGTCCATGAAACTTGCAGTTCTGCTGCATCAGAGAAACTAATTGAGGTTTAAGCTCAAAATTGTTTGCTCCAATGGTAGTGATGGAGATGCTTCTTCCATGTAAATTGGAATTAGGTGCAGTAAAGTCACCAAGCATCCTCCTTGCATTATTATTATTTTCGGCTGCCATCTCCTCTTCCTGTTCAAAAATTTCTGACAGGTGCTTGCTGGATAGTTGTAATTTAACTTCTCTTAGTTTCCTCTTCAGAGTCCTTTCAGGTTCAGGGTCTGCTTCAACAAGAATATTCTTGTCCTTGCTCCTGCTCATATGAAGAAGAGGGACAGAAAAATAATAATAATAGGGATCCTTTTTGCCCAAGTATAGAGGTTCCCTTATGTGAGTAGAAGAAAAGAAGAAGAGAAAATCTGAACTCAGAGAAAGAGAGGGTTCGGATTTTTGGTGAGATGAAGTGTTAGTAGATGAATAAATAAACAGAAGGAGATGAGGGAGAGAGAGAATTTTCGAAAATAATTTTTGAAAAAGAGTTAGTGATTTTCGAAAATAGTTTTTGAAAAAGGTTAGTAATTTTCGAAAATTAAAATCAAAAATGAAAATAATTAGTCAATTAAAAAAGAAATTTTGAAAAAGAGGGAAGATATTTTCGAAAGTTAGAGAGAGAGAGTTAGTTAGGTGGTTTTGAAAAAGATAAGAAACAAGCAAAAAGTTAGTTGGTTAGTTGAAACAAATTTGAAAATCAATTTTGAAAAGATAAGAAGATAAGAAGTTAGAAAAGATATTTTAAAATCAAATTTTTGAAAAAGATAAGATAAGAAGATATTTTTGAAAAGATATGATTGAAATTAGTTTTGAAAAAGATTTGATTTTTTTTAAAATAACAATTAATGACTTGATTCACAAGAAATCACAAGATATGATTCTAGAACTTAAAGTTTGAATCTTTCTTAACAAGAAAGTAACAAACTTGAAATTTTTGAATCAAAACATTAATTGATGATGATATTTTCGAAAATTATGTGATAAAGATAAGAAAAAGATTTTTGAAAAATATTTTTGAAATTTTCGAAAATAAATAAGAAAAATGAAAAAGATATGATTTTTGAAAAAGATTTTGAAAAAGATAAGATTCTCAAATTGAAAATTTGATTTGACTCATAAAAACAACTAGATTTTTAAAAAGTTTTGAAAAAGTCAACTCAAATTTTGGAAATTTATAAGTGAAAAAGGAAAAGATATTTTTTTTATTTTTGAATTTTTAATGACGAGAGAGAAAAACAATGAAAATGCTCAATGCATGAAGATTTTAGATCAAAACAATGAATGCATGCAAGAATGCTATGAATGTCAAGATGAACACCAAGAACACTATGAAGATCATGATGAACATCAAAAACATATTTTTGAAAATTTTTAATGCAAAGAAAACATGCAAGACACCAAACTTAGAAATCTTTCATGTTCAGACACTATGAATGCAAAAATGCACATGAAAAACAAGAAAAGATGCAAAACAAGAAAACATCAAGATCTAACAAGAAGACTTACCAAGAACAACTTGAAGATCATGAAGAACACTATGAATGCATGAATTTTCGAAAAATGCAAAGAATTTTTAGAAAAAATGCAATTGACACTAAACTTGAAATTGACTCAAGAATCAAACAAGAAACACAAAATATTTTTGATTTTTATGATTTTATGATTTTTTTGGATTTTTCAAAAATTATTTGAAAAAAAGAAAAATAAGGATTCCAAAATTTTTAATATGAATTCCAGGAATCTTGCAATCTTAGTCCAAAGCTCCAATCTGAGGGTTAGACATGGCTTAATAGCCAGTCAAGCTTTAGAAGATATTTATACTTTCCATGTATAGAGCAACTAAGTGTGTGAGAATCAACAAGCTCTTGTGATGATAAGTTGAAATCCCAGTCCAAAAGATTAGACATGGCTTACAGCCAGCCAGGATTCAACAAATCATCATGAAACACTAGAATTCATTCTTAAAAATTTTGAAGAAAAATATATTTTTGAAAAGATTTATATTTTTTTTTGAAAATAAAGGAAAAAATTTTTTTTTGAAAGATTTTTTTTTTGAAAACTTTTTGAAAATAAAACAAAAAGAAAATTACCTAATATGAGCAACAAGATGAACCATCAGTTGTCCAAACTCGAACAATCCCCGGCAACGACGCCAAAAACTTGGTGCACGAAATTGTGATCTCAGGCAACGGCGCCAAAAACTATGTACGTACGTCTTAATAAATTGTTTTTTATTCACAACTTCGATACAACTAACCAGCAAGTGCACTGGGTCATCCAAGTAATAAACCTTACGTGAGTAAGGGTCGATCTCACAGAGATTGTTGGTATGAAGCAAGCTATGGTCACCTTGTAGATCTCAGTCAGGCGGATATAAAATAGTTATGGAGTTTTCGAAAATAAATAATAAAATAAGGATAGAAATACTTATGTAAATCATTGGTGAGAATTTCAGATAAGCGCATAGAGATGCTTTCGTTCCTCTGAACCTCTGCTTTCCTGCTGTCTTCATACAATCAATCCTACTCCTTTCCATGGTTGGCTTTATGTAAGGACATCATCGTTGTCAATGGCTACTTTTTATCCTCTCTGGAAAATGGTCCGATGCGCTGTCACTGCATGGCTAATTGTCTGGAGGCATCACCCTTGTCAATGGCTGCATCACATCCTCTTGTGAAAATGGTCCAAATGCTCTGTCACAGCACGGCTAATCATCTGAGGTTCTCGATCATACTGGAATAGGATTCACCCTCCTTTTGCGTCTGTCACTACGCCCAGCACTCGCGAGTTTGAAGTTCGTCACAGTCATTCAATCCCAGAGTCCTACTCGGAATACCACAGACAAGGTTTAGACTTTCCGGACTCTCATGAATGCCGCCATCAATCTAGCTTATACCATGAAGATTCTGATTAAGAGATACTTATTCAATCTAAAGTGGAACGGAAGTGGTTGTCAGGCACGTGTTCGTGGGGGAATGATGATGATTGTCACGTTCATCACATTCAGGTTGAAGTACGAATGAATATCTTAGAAGCGGAATAAGTTGAATTGAATAGAAAAACAGTAGTACTTTGCATTAATCTTTGAGGAACAGCAGAGCTCCACACCTTAATCTATGGAGTGCAGAAACTCTACCGTTGAAAAATATATAAGTGAATACAGGGTAAGCATGGCCGAGTGGCCAGCCTCCCATGGAGGTCTAGAGATCTAAGAATGATCAAAAGATACAATCCAGGATGTCAAATACAATAGTAAAAAGTTCTATTTATAATAAACTAGCTACTAGGGTTTACAGAAGTAAGTAATTGATGCATAAATCCACTTCCGGGGCCCACTTGGTGTGTGCTTGGGCTGAGCTTGAATGTTACACGTGCAAAGGCTCTTTCTGGAGTTGAACGCCAGGTTGTAGCGTATTTCTGGCGTTCAACTCTGGTTTGTGACGTGTTTCTGGCGTTTAACTCCAGACAGCAGCGTAGAACTGGCGTTCAACGCCCTTTTACGTCATCAAAACTCGGCCAAAGTATGGACTATTATATATTGATGGAAATCCCTGGATGTCTACTTTCCAACGCAATTGGAAGGGTGCTATTTTGAGTTCTGTAGCTCCAGAAAAGCCATTTTGAGTGCAGGGAGGTCAGAATCCAACAGCATCAGCAGTCCTTCTTCAACCTCTGAATCTGATTTCTGCTCAAGTCCCTCAATTTCAGCCAGAAAATACCTGAAATCACAAAAAAATACACAAACTCATAGTAAAGTCCAGAAATGTGAATTTAACATAAAAACTAATGAAAACATCCCTAAAAGTAACTAGATTCTACTAAAAACATACTAAAAACAATGCCAAAAAGCGTATAAATTATCCGCTCATCAGACAGGTTGGCCACCAGCACTAGTTCATTTTATGGCTTTGCTGGAGTCGTATTTTCGTCATGGTTGTTGTTTCTTCTCATTTTTAGTTTATGTCATGTCTTAGGGTTTTAGTTTGTTGTATTTTGTTTTATGTTTTTTATCTCATGCTTGATGGCTGTATGTTTTATGTTCTTTATTGTTTTACTTTCCGAATGCTTGTTCGTTATTGTGGAGTTTGATGTCCCCATTATGCCGTTGTTGTTTTCGTTTAATTCATTATTGCTATTTCGTATTCCAATTTGTGCAAACTTGTATTTTCTTGTGAAAACAAACAAAACAATGCATCGAATTCATTAATAACAGATAATCTGAGACACACCCGTCATTGTCGAATTAAAATACAACGGAAATAAAAGAACACACAATGCAGTGGACGGCCACTAAGGGTGGAAACAGGTCAGGCCAGGCCAGGCTTTGCTCTTAATAGGTCTGGCCTGTTATGTAGTTAATTGGGTTGAGCCTAGCCTGCAGTCTGTTATAGGCTCTTTATAAAGTACTAGGCTTAGCCTGTTGTTCAGCCTGGTCTGGCCTGAAACCTGTTAAAAAGCCTAATAATTTTTTTTTCAAAAATAAAAATATTATTTAAAAAAATCATTTTTATTAAAAATATTTATTTGAATAATATGTCGGCTGAACTCCCTTGATCCACCAGAGTTCTGTGTAAGAATTTTTAATCTTTTAAAGTATTTAAAATATACAAAAATATTTATAATAAAATATAATAAATTTAAAATATCTCATAATTTTGTTAATAATAAAAAATTATTTATATATTTAATTATATTTTAACAGGCTCAGACAGGCCTGATAGGCCAATAAGGCTAATTAGTGAGCCTAGACCTGACCTATTAATATATTACTTTTAAAAGAGCTTAAGTCTGTACCTATTTTATAACAGGCCAGGCCCAATATGGGCCAGGCTGCAGGCCGACTAGCCTTTTTCCACCCCTGATGGCCACGGCACTAAGTGCCAGCTACATGGGGACAGTGTCTCCTGGTATGCCTTGGTTGCCTGCAGAGACCACATCGCTTTCCAGGACCGGGCTCGACGTTGTTCATCTCATTCCGAAGCCTTATGGAATAGGTTGGCCTTCTATTGATCGTCGCATGTGGGGGTTGGGACGGAGACGCTGTCCTTCGTGTGGTGGCCAAACTTCCTCGTTGGGCAACGGTGAAAACTCCATCTGATATACCCGGAACACATTTTCAACACGATACACATCGTCGACATAACACTGCCAGTCAAGCCTTGCATGGGTACATGCAGCTAGCGCATGAGCACACGGGTAGTGCAAGGTTTGGAAGTATCCGCAGTCACACCGTCGCTGTTGGAGGAAAACTCTGAACCAGGACTGTGCCCCGACGACTGCTATCTCATCAACAATGAATATCGACGTCGTCCTGTCGTATGATGTGACAAGCATCTGCGTGATTCCCTCCCTATTTGCAAGTATTTCCTTTTGCAAGAATTGCAAAAAGATCTAGCCACATGCAACCTGTGCTTCTGCCTGTCGACCCTTGTTGACAAACAATGCATTTAGGCGGTGATAGGTAGAATTAACAATTGCACAAACTGGAAGATTATGAGTTACCTTGAGAACAGAGTTGATACACTCAGAAAGATTCATTGTCATGTGACCGTATCGGCGACCCTCGTCCCGGTGTTGGAGCCATTTCGGTGGCTCTAACCCTCTAATCCAAGCCATCATTGCCGGGGAGGTGGCAAGATCCTCGGCGTTGATTAACTCAAGGTAGTATTGCGCCTGCTCTTGCGTCTTCGAGTATGCCGCGTTAACAATGTGCCTTTTGGCTTCCTTGCTCTTGAAGTTTGTTGCAAAGTTAGAGGCAATGTGTCTGACACAATAAATATTGTGTTCCCATCCACACCCATCTCACTCCAGCGCGGCCTTTATAACTGCATGCCTGTCAGAGATAAGTAGAATCCCCAGCTGAGTGGTCACATGCCTCCTTAAGTTGGTCAGAAAGAAGTACCACGAGTCTGTGTTCTCCTTTTCCACAAGCACGAAATCTATGGGAAGTATGTTGTTGTTTCCATCCTGAGCTATTCCCATCAATAATGTCCCCATGTACTTGCCATACAAGTGTGTTCCGTCCACCAAGACTAGTGGCTTGCAGTGCTTGAATGCTTCAACACATGATAGAAATGACCATAATACGTGATGAAACATGACACTATCACGGTCGAGCGTGTTGTCGACATAGTACGGTCGGGTTTGAAGATCGAAAATTGTACCTACGACGGTAATGCAAATTTATCAAAACAGAGTTACAAAAAAAAACAACAGCGCATGCCGACATAAGTCAAGCGTATGTTCTTACTTGGAATGAAAGTTTGCAATGTGTTGAAATATCTCCGCAGCTGGTTGTATGAATCATCCTAGTCTCCATAGATTCTGGCTATTGCCTTTAGCTTTGCTAACCAAACCTTCTTGTAAGACACCTTGTATCTGTACGCTGACTCCACAGAACCCTGCAACACTTTTATGCAAATGGTCGTGTCTACTTGAACCATGAGAATATGTGCTAGAATATGACATTTGAATCAAGTTGAGCATGATCTTGCAATGTCGCAGATGCCAAACAACTGTGAGTCCCTTGGTATTTTCGGATTTCCCAAAATCTGGAAGCCCTCGTCTTCGCAACCTTTACCATCCAGTGACACTGCTTACCAAACAGTTTGCATTGACATACATACCGAGTATGATCTGACTCTACCACTTTGAATTCTGCACTTCTACGAATGTTGTAGTTCTTAACCGCAAGCATCGTTGTTTCTTTATTTTGGAATTTCAATCCAATCTCCAGCTCCACTTCACTGATCAAAGCATAGTTGCTCGGTATGTCTTCCGCGGTAGTCGAGTGCATCGGACCAAGACTCAGTTGCAGATAGTGGCCGAGAGTGCTGCTGGAAACACTTCCTACCCCCATGACATTTATCGGTTCGACCTGAGTTGGGATAAATGTTTCTTCTTGAAGCGGTTGGGTTTCCGGAATAACTTCTGCTTCGTCTCCGCTATCATCCTCAATCTCGTCTTCGTCAAACGAGTCAGCCGACCCGTTTGCAATACCTTCCAAAGATGCAACATGAGTTGTGAGGGAGGAACGTTCATGCGGATTTTCTGCATTCTGGGCGGGCACAACGAAGGGGTTAAAAGACGGACTGCGAGGCCTGCCAATCTCTGGAAAGGGAATGGCTTCACCATCACCGAAATTCCCCAGTTCTTCCACGTTATTCGAACTAGATGAGCTACCACTCACATCTTGAAGCTTCACACAAAGTTCCATCGAATAGATGCTTCCAATGCTACGATGATTCGAAAACATCATCGAAATGTGCTGGTCAGATTTAATTTGCATTTTTTGATATGCAAACGAACTGGCTACCGCAACTGGCATCTTGTAAATCAAGGTATTGATATCCTTTTTCCCAACCAACCCAGTGTTCATCAAAATTAGATTTTTTAGTTGTTGCAAAGATGATTGTGGGGGAATCATTATCCAAAGTGGGTCATCACACATAAATGTCACCCCTTCGGTAGTATGAGAAATTTCTCTATTTGGATATACGACCACGTATATGTGTTCAGAGGCTATTTTCACAGTGAAAATTTATGATACCAAGCTCTATAGAAATGAAACTCACGGAGAGAAAGAGAAAGTAGAAGAAGTGAGAATTGGAATTGTGCATTACTTCTGCGGGAGAGGGGTTTATATAGCCCAGCTTTCGTTGTAATTCGTGTGTGGTACTCACTAAGTTGCCTCATTTCGTGTGAGCCCAACCTGACATGCTCTCCATTTCACGTCTGGCCTGACACCATTTTTCGTCTGCCGTCCCTGGGTTTGCATGTCCATTTCGCGGGCACCAAGGCTGAAATGGTGTTAAATTCCATTTTGTGGTCGCCATGCATGAAATGGAACTGCGCATTTTGAGAACATTTTCCAACCATACGCATTTTGAGAATAAATCATTTTTCCATGCGCATTTAGATAAAATAGCCCATTATTCATAAGTTATTTTACATAATATTTTGTATATTTTTCATGGTTTTTAGAAAAATATCATTTTTTATGAAGTTATTTTAAAATCATATAAATATATCTATCCATGATATAGCATCTATTGATTTTTAGAACAGAAAACAAAAAACGGTAAAATTTTTAATATTAATGT
>NC_029788.2:114556780-114557762 GCF_000816755.2 Arachis ipaensis | reverse complement strand
CAGAAATTTTATTTTTTTATTATTTTTACACACGTATAATACAACTAAAGTAATGTATATTATCTAAGATTAAAAAGGTATCAAATAATATAAGTTTCATTAACTTGAAACCATCAGATAAGATATATTAGAGTTTATCAAATAATATAAGATATATTATCTAAGTATACTCTTTGCTATAAGATCTAGTTTTAGATTCCATTAATTGCATTTTGAACATTACAGTGTGGTATATTTTTACGAGCTAACCAATTTGTGTGAATGATTTTTTTATTGTTCTTTTATTTTTTTAATTTTTTTTAACTATTTTGTTTAATAAATTTTTTGTTATTATTATTTCTACTTTTAATAGAAGATCATAAAATAAAATTTTGAAAATAATTTTTTTTTGGATTTTACTCATAATCTAATATAATATAAACCACTCTAACTTACAAGTGAAGCTTATATAAATACAGAAATAAAAAAAATCTTAGAATAAAATGAAATCTTTTCCAATGTTATGGTAATCTAATATAATCTAAACCATTCTAACTTACAAAGTGAAACTTCCATAAATGTTATATTTAAGAATTAAACCAAACAAAAAACTAAACCCTAACAAGAAACTAAGAAACCCCATTCTCTCTCTCTCCCCCTACCCTCTCCCTCCCTCTATGTATATTTTAACACGTAATTATGAGTATTTATTCAATTCAGTTATGTGTGTGTGTTAAAGTTTAACACACAAGTTTAATACAAGCTCATTTATAACTTTAGTATGTCCTAATATTTTAGGAACCCAATTAATGAATTTAAGATGTCTAACCATATCTGATTATAGATAGTATAAAGATATTTTTATATCAAAAGTTATAATTAGAGATGATGCGCATGAACCTTTCTAAAAAAAAGATTTGTGGCAGCTTTATCAAAATCATTTTCTGAAAAAAGTTTTACAAAAACTACAAACACAATTTGAAATATAAATTTATTATAATTT
>NC_029788.2:114554258-114556598 GCF_000816755.2 Arachis ipaensis | reverse complement strand
ATAAATACATAATATAATAATACAAACAGGTATAGAAGTATGTACAAATACTAAAATGCAACAAAAAATAAAATAGAAAACTATTACTGAAAAATAAGAACTAAGAACGTTCTGTTACTAATATGAAATAATTCCGGAAAAGGCACCTAATAGCCAAAACAAAATTAAAAGAAAAAAGTTTTATAAAAGATAAAATAAATATAATACAAAAATAACCTTCTTATTATTATGGAAAAAAATATTATAAAAAATTTCACAAAAATCCTAAAGGATAAATCCTATGATACCACTTGTACTTGTAAATGATGAATCCTCGCTTGTAAAGTCATCATATTCTCTCTATGAATAACTCTTCAAATTCTATAAATGCATTTATTTTTAACACTTTCGTTAGTACTCTTTAATAATGATTTTACAGTTTTAGTATTTTTTAACAACTTTCTAACTCTGATTATTTTTTTATTTATCTTTTCTATTTCTTCTGTTAATTCTAAATATTCAATGGCTATTTTTCTTACTTTTATTGATAAAGCGATCCTTCTTATTTTTATATTTCTTCTAACAGTCTTTAAAGATATAACTCTTTTATAAAATATCGTCATAACATAGAATATAAAGAAATAAAGAAGTAAAGTAGTAATAAAGAAATAAAGAAAGGAGATACTAAACAAGAAAACGGATTTTAGTTTGGACTAAAATAATTTTTGGTTTAGAAATTGTTAGACCATTATACCTGATAGTATGCATAAAAATTTTAACATGCTTAAAATAGTCATGCAAGGATTGTAAAAATATGAGCACATCATCTATGTAAACAATGGCAAAGTTGGAAAATAGGTTGAAAATATCATTCATAATTTTTTCAAATTATGACGGGACATTTTCCAAGCCAAACGACATCACATTCCATTCATATTATCCGAATGGTACTGTAAATGTCGTTTTGTACTTATCCTCCTCATTAATCTGGATTTGTCAGTACCCAAATTTTATGTCAAATTTTGAAAAAATGTTCGCCGAGTTTAGTCTATTTAGTAAATTTTTTTTTGTTTAGGTTATGATACCTAATCTATTGGAGAGCTTTGTTTAGAGGCTTATAGTTAATAACTAGTCTAGGAGTGCCTCTTTCTAGTTCGACTTGTTTGTCGACATAGAAAGCAGAACAAGACCATGGGTTTTTGCTTGGCTTAATCAGCTCTTTTTGATAGTATTAAAGAAGTTGCTCATTCATTTATATGGGTCTAGCTTTTGTTGGAATTTGAATTTTTTTTAAAATCTTTTTCATAAGGGATATCCACAATATGTTGTTTTCTATTCCAGAATACGTAAGGCAAATCAAAACATATTGTCTCTTGCATTTGTTGAAGAAGAATTTTAATTTTTTGTTGGATTTCAGGTTTCTGTAACTGGATTTCCAAGATTTTAAAAGAGACTTCTTCTTTTAGGAAGTTGATTTTATTGGCTTTGAATTGGAGGAGGTTGAGGGTCTTATGAATGGGGAATGAAATTTGAAGGTTGTTGGGTTTCTCCTAAGTAGGTGGTAGTACGTCGTATGACATCATCAATGAAAAAAGTGTTCTAATAAAGGGTGTTGCTAGTATGACCTGGTTTTTTAAATCTTTTACAAGGAGGAAAGGGATTTTTATCCGAAGAAAATCATTCTTATGATAGCATTAGAAAGTTTATATTTGATTTGTAAACATTCGTCGTTAGCTGTACTAAGGCGCTCTGAAGTTTTTTCAAAATATTTTGTTGGGATTAAACCTTCCAAAATACAATTTGAATCTTCACTTGTATAAAAAAGGACTATAGTTTCCAGTATAAAATCATGGATGACAATCCGAATATTGATATAGAATTTCTGGACGGTTAATTGACCAACTAACTATAAAATTTTTGCTATCTCATCTTCTTGATCATCCTTTGAAAGTTAAACAATTTGGTCACTGGTTGAAGTTTGAAAAGTTTGATTTTAAAAAGGTTGGTCATTCTAAAGCTCTTCCTCAGTATTATCAAAATCCCCCTCTAGAATGTGAGATAAACAATTTTGGTGGCATTGTTACTGTTGTTTGGTGAAATTGATATCCTTTTTGAGAGTATTAATCTCATTATGAAGATCTTGAATAGTTACAGGCTTAGAAACTTGTTTTTCAAGTTTTTTAAAAAAGGTTTGATGTCGTATTTGTTTTTGATAACCAAATCGTTAGATTTGTTTTTTTGTTTCTAAAGTTTGTTTGAGCTTGTAGAGAAAATATTTTCTCTCTTTTGGGTTGGAGATAGCATTTATGGCTTCGAAAAGAAGGTCCGGTTCTTTTGTGATAATATTAATGTCATAATACT
>NC_029788.2:114502003-114554212 GCF_000816755.2 Arachis ipaensis | reverse complement strand
CTGAATATTGTTTAGATACTCAGAAAATTCATGTTTTGATTCCTCGTCGAAACTTTCAAGGAGGAGGTTATTGATTTGCTCCTCAATCTGGGGATCAAGGTTGAGATTGTTGATCTTACGCTTGAGTCTACAGTACTTACTGATATGACCTAGTTTTTTGCAATTAAAACAGATAATCTAGTTTTTGTGAGGTTTTTTGTCTTTGTCTTTCCTCTGTCTAGGAGGGGACTTGTAATGTATCCTAGGTTTCTATTGCCATGGGTTTTGATCAAGCTACCATTTTTTTTTGGGTAAGGATGTTTTGTTTTCCTCTTGTTACAAGAGAGTAGTCCAAATTGTTCACAGAAGGAACCTGGGTCTCTCTTGTTTTGAGCCTTTTCGTGGGCTAGTTGCCTTTGAATTTTGTCGTCTTGACAAAATTTTAAGGCTACTTTCTGGAAATGTGAAATTAATTTACCATAACTTAAGGAATCATATGGAATAACTGCATCTGGAGTTAGACTTGTAATTTTATCTTTTTACTTTATCTCCCAAGAATTTTGGGAGTCCGGCTAAGAATTTCTTTTTCCAGAAAGATTGTTGGCTATCTTCTCTAGTGAAGACTCTGATTAAGAAAGTATCTTTATACAATCTAAAGTTAGACAATGTTTTACATTTAAGGTTGGATAGGAGCTCAGTAGAACGATCTTTCACAAAGATGGGTCTCCTATGAAATGGTTTGCTATGGTAAAGATCAAGGTGCTAATAGCGTCTGAGATGGTTTTTCCATTCTCATAAAAAATAGGTTCACCACTATCATTGATTTTAATGGCTGAGAGGATAGAAGCTTTTTGGTCCTCCATGAGATAATTATCCCACCAACCTTTAAATTATCCTGAAAACTCTGACACAATAACATTTGCTATTGCTTCTTCAGAACTTTCATAGGTAGTTCAATAGGCGATACAAACCATTGTCATATATTGTAACATATGCATAATGATTTATTTAGTCTTTCCATCTATGTTCCATTCATAGACGTTGTTTGTATTAAAGCTATTGAAACCTAATTCTCTATCTTCCAGAGCTAGGTCAGAAGTAGTTGTTCGGAGATGATACTGTGGATGAGGTTTAGTAAGCCATTTCCATTTTGTAATGGAATTGATCACGATAAGGTTGACTCTAGGAGAATCTAGACTTTCTTCAAAGTCTTACGATTCTTCGTTGATAACATTAAGGGATGTTTTTTATCCAGTGATCCTATTGGATGATTCTGTTGTTTGAAAGATTTCAGGGATAGTCATTTGGCTGAGGAGGTGATTGAATTTTTTCAGAACTTCAGAGTCATCCGTGTTTTGTGCAGGACTCTGTTTTAGAATAGAGGTTCGGAGGCTTTGTCTAGCTTTTTGGCTGATCTTGAAGGGTTTGAATAAAGGCTTATCTAAGGGTTTGGATGTTGAAGCTTCGTAAGGAGAGGCAGCCTTAGAACTCAGTTTCTGTCCTAAAGTTTGCAAGTATTTGTTGGTACAGTTGGCATGTTCCATAATATTTTTTTTATATCTTTAGGCCCAAAGGTTTCTTCAAGGTTTTTTGTTTTGAAAGGGAAAGCTATAAGCGGATTGTTTTTTGTGTTAGAAATGTTTGTGAGGACAAAAGATCCAGTTGATGGAATTTCGGACTATACTAAATTTCCATCTTTTACTATCCAAGATGTTATAATATTTGCAGAGTAAGTTGTACTCATGCTTATTTTGAAAGGATAATTGATGTTTTTTTTATACTATATGCATGAAACCATTCAAAGAACGGAATATGAATTTTTGCTTGTTGAATAAAATTATAATATTCTTTCCTAAAGTGTGTGATTTGGGACGCCTTAACGTTTGTAAATACCATTCTCTCTGAAGTTTTCATTCTTCAGAGTTAACATTCTTACATAAGGCTTATTTATCTATAACAAATTCTTCAGTACACATCATTATGATCATTTAAAGAGAAATATGTGGGTGATTGGATGGACTGTTGGTAAACACATCTTCATCTTTGTAAATATTTAAAGCTAATTCCCATATCTGGAAGTACAGGTTGTTTCTTCTTATCATTTATATGGTAGTAGCAGTAAGACCCGTTGTCAGGGCAGTAAGGCTAATTTGGTTGATTTTTTGTAAATGATAAGAATAAAACACTAAGAATTCCTGGTGGCTATGGATCTGGAAAATTAAGTTTTCAGTTCTTAAAAAAAAAAGAGTTAAAATCCAGTATTCATTGGCTGAGTGGTAGTCTATTATTAATCGGCATATTCCTACGGAACCAAAGGAGGGCAATGATATCAGTTAGTTTCAAAAATGTCTTTTTTCTGCAACCTCTCCCGTCGTTTTGCACACAGTCCTTCTTCTTCCCACACAAAATCTAGCGTTCTTTCTAAGAAAGTTACTCACCCTGAGGAACTCTCTCCAAAACATAACATCTTCGAAGAAGAAGTATGCTTCGAAGATATCAATCAGGCTATAGACAACTGGGAAATACCTAATATTTTCCCAGATGAACTATACATTCCTGAAGAAACCAAATGTGCCGGCAGATGTGATTATATTATCAAAACTGCCGAAAATAATATCCCTCTTGGACTAGAGTCCGGTGAGGAATTTCACCTTTTAAACAAACAATCTATCGAAGATCATGTCCGCAAATATAAATATCTTCATATAGGATGTGTTCAGGTTGCAGTTAAACCACTCATTAGAGAAGGTTTAAATATTTCCATTCTTATGTGTCTAAGAGACGTTAGGCATAACAACTTCCATTATTCCCTTATAGGAACTGTTGAAACAAGTTTAGGACACGGTCCGGTCTATTTCAGTTGCTTTCCCAACAAAACTGTGAGCTTGTTAGATCGAAACATCCTAGACTCACTCTTTCTTAACATCCGACTTCATGGCCTTGACATGAAGGAAGGATCCATTCCTGCGGCCTTAATCTATAGGATTCAGCACAAGGTCATGAACACCTGTAACTCCAGAGTCCTTTTGAAAATAACCGACTGTGAGACAACTCTTTTTGTCACAGACATGACCAAAGCAAACGTCACTATACCCCGCCTCATTAAATGGGATGAAATTGATCTCCCTGAATCTTGGGCTATAGAGCGTGTCATACCTACTCTACCCAGACAAGCCCCCCAATTACAAGAAATTAAACAAGATGAGACTAGAAAAGTAGAAATCTTCTTTGACAGAAGAAATTCTTTTTCATCGAGGTCTGAAGCCGCATCTACTTACAGATCTGACTTCGCCTCTGCAAGAAGGTCTTTCTCTATAAGATCTCATTCCTCTCTTCCTAATCCACAATTTAGGATGGCCAACCCAGAAATCAACCTTACAAGGTTACAAACAAACTCTAGTATTCTTAGATCTATTTACCAAAAAGAAGAGGATGTAGGTGAACAGTCTATTCAATCTCCAACATATTCCTTCTTGAATGATGAAGTCCATGTTAAATAAAGACTTTGTCATAGATAGGGAAGCCTTGCTAAGGAACGTCAACTCTGAAGAATGGAAACTTCAGAAGAGATGGTACTTGCAAACCTTTAAGGCTCATCAAATTTCATATTTTCGGGAGCAATATTATCACTTCCTCAACCAAGCCAAGATGCATATTCCTTTATTTGAATGGTTCCATGCTTATAGCATAAAAAACAATATAGACTACCCTTTTAAAGTAGATAGTAGTACATCTCATTCTGTGAACGTTATTTCCACCTGGAAAATTCAGGAGGGAGAATTCGTTAAGTCAGAATTTTCCCCAATAGGAAAGTTCATCCTTACAAATAACCTGGATACTAAACAAACTCCTGTCATGGCCTCACCCTTCAAAACAAAAAATTTAGACGAACCCATTGGGCCTAAAGATATCAAGAATATCATGGAACAGGCCAACTATACCAACAAATATCTCCAAACCTTAGGCCAAATGCTCAGCTCCCCAAGTAACAGTACCCATGATTCTCCAAAAGCTCTAGAAAAACCCCTGTTTAAACCTTTTAAGATCAATCCAAAGATTAGACAAAACCTCAAATCTGCTATTTTTAAACAAGATTCAGGTGCCTCTGAACTTGTACACAAAATAGATCATTTTCTCAGCCAAATGACCATCCCTGACACTCCGCAAACCACTAAATCATCCACAAGAGTTACTAGGTAATCTGCTAAAACATCCATTGATGTTCTCCATGAAGAGTCGCAAGGCTCAGAAAATGGATCAGATTCACCTAGAATCAACCGTATCATGACCACCTCCATTACAAAATGGAAAGGTCTTACTAAACCTTATCAACATTATCATCTCCAAAATACTGCTCCTGACCTAGCTTTGGAAGACAGAGAGCTAGGCTTCAAGAGTTTCAATGTGAACAATGTCTATGAATGGAACATAGATGGAAAAATGGAGTATAACATCATGCATATGTTATAACATATGTTATAACATATGACAATGGTTTGTACGGCCTATCAAACTGCCCATGAAAGCTTTAAAGAATGACGGACGGAAAATTGCTGATTAAGAATTTATAGTGAAAGTAGCGTTGCAAGTATAGTTCTTAACCGACTAAAATTTCGCTTATCAATTTAAAAAGGGTTGTCATAATTTAAGAATAAAATACTGGGAGTAGAATTCACAGGTCGTCTCCCAACGAGTTGACAAAAGAGTGCAATTTATTGGTCAGAAATTTTCTGAGAAATTTTAGTATAGTGAACGGAGAAATAGTTGATAATAAATTAAATCAATGAAAATTAACAAGATGTTTTATGTAATTAAAATAAAAAGCCTTGACCGGGAGAAGATTAATTGGAAGTTTTATCCTTGTTGGATTTTCCCAAGTGCAATAGTAAGAGGTTGTTGTTTTTACTTAGTTAACATTTACCGAATAAAGGAAAGTCAAGTAATTGAGCTAACTCTGATTCACAAGTCCTAATCCTCTCCTATGGAAGGATTAGCATTAGTGAATAGAGAGTTAGCCAACAACTTCCAATTAAAATTACCACTTGAGTATTCCAACTCAAGGGTCTCCTTTTAATCAACTCCCAAGTCAAGTTAGGAGTCTACTCCATTGACATGAATGCCATTTTCATAAACCATAAAAGGGGAAGAAAAGAAGACATGATAAATTAAATAAAATAATAACTGAAAATTAATTAAAGGTAAAAATAGTTCTTTGCATTAATAAATTCTAAAACCATAAACATCCATATCTGAACAGGGTTAATGGGTGATTAAAAAGAGTAAGGGAATAAGGAAACAAACTAGAATGACGGAAACTTCAACGGAGGTAGTAGCTGTTCTCAATATCCAAATCAAAAGTATAAAACTCTAAAACTATGAATGTTAAGAACCCTAGAAGAAATAGTAGTTTTCTCTCTAAGATTCAAAACTAAAACTAAAAATTGTTTAAAAGTGAATGTGTGTTGAGTCTCTGCTTGTCCCTTGGCTCTAGTCTGTGTTTTTGGGCCGAAAACTGGGTCCAAACTCAGCCCAAAATCGCCCCCAGCGTTTTATGCGTTTTCTGCACGTGGCACATGTCACGCGTACGCATCAGTTACGCGTACGCGTCATTGGTCTTCTTCGCGTGTCATGCGTATGCGTTAGGTACGCACACGCGTCGCTGTGCAATCTCGCTTATCATGCGTACGCGTCAGGTACACGCACGTGTCGCTGTGAAAATCTCCAAATCACGCGCACGCGTGAGCCATGCGTGCGCGTCGATCCTCGCTGGTTATCTCCTTTATTTCTTGTGCTCCTTCCATTTTTGCAAGCTTCCTCTCCATCCTCTAAGCCATTCCTGGCCTATATAGCCTGAAAACACTTAGCACACAGATCACGGAATCGAATGGTAGAAAGGAGAATTAAAATACACAATTTAAAGGCTTAGGAAGAAAGTTTTCAAACATAGAACAAAATTAGGAAGGAATTGTAAAACCATGCAAATTGTATGAATAACTGTGCAAAGACTTGATAAAGACCACTCAAATTAGCACAAGATAAACCATAAAATAGTGGTTTATCAAAAAAGCAATAGGAAATGTTATTGTATCAGGATTTTCAGGATAGCGTAAAGGATGGTGGGATAATTATCTCACAAATGATGAAAAAAGATGCCATCCTGTCAGCAGTTAAATCCAATGATAATGGCGAACCTATTCTTAATGAGAATGGAAAAACCATCTCTGATGCTGTTAGCACCTTGATCTTTACTATAGCAAACCATTTCATAGGCGACCCATCTTTGTGGAAAGATCGGTCTGCTGAACTTCTGTCCAATCTCAAATGCAAATCCCTGTCTAATTTCAAGTGGTATAAAGATACCTTCTTAACCAGAGTCTTCACTAGAGAAGATAGCCAACAGTCGTTCTGGAAAGAAAAGTTCTTAGCCGGACTCCCAAAATTCCTGGGAGATAAAGTTAGGGATAAAATCAGAAGCTTAATTCCGAATGGAATTATTCCATACAATTCTTTAAGTTATGGTCAATTAATTTCTTATGTCTAAAAAGTGGCCTTAAAAATTTGTCAGGATGACAAAATTCAAAGGTAACTAGCCTGCGAAAAGGCCCAAAACAAAATAAATCTATGTTCCTTCTGTGAACAGTTTGGCCTACCCTCCTGTAGTAAAAAAAAACAAAATAGTCTTACCAAAAAAACCGATGGCCCAATTAAAACCCACGGCAATGGAAACCCAGGAAGCATTACAAGCCTTCTCCTAGACAAAGGAAAGAAAAAGATAAGGAACCTCACAAAAACCAAATTATCTGCTTCAATTGCAAAAAATCGGGTCATATCAGTAAGTATTGTAGGCTAAAAAAGAAGATCAACAACCTCAACCTTGACCCTCAGATTGAGGAGCAGATTAATAACCACCTCCTTGAAAGCTCTAAAGAAGAATTAGAACATGAATTTTCGGAGGACTTAAACAATATCCAGCATGATGATAATATATCCTCATCATCTGATGAATATTTTGAGCTCAATGACATCACACAAGAACAATATCTTCTTTTCAATGCCATAAACGCTATCTCAGACCCTGAACAGAGAAAATACTTCCTTCAGAAGCTCAAATAAACCTTAGAGGCCAAAAATTAATCCAAAACTCTGGTTATCAAAAACAAGTACGATGTCAAACCTATTTTCAAAAAAACTCGAAAAACAAGTTTCTAAGCCTATTACTATTCGGGACCTTCAAAATGAGATTAATATTCTCAAGAAAGAGATTCATATCATCAAACAACAACAACAACAACACCAGAATTTCTTGTCTCATATTTTGGACAAAGGTTCTGATGACATCGAGGAAGAACCTCAGAATGATCAAAATCTTTAAAGCCAAATTTTCCAAAATGAAGAGAACGACCAAATTGTCCAACTCTTAAAGGATGATCAAGAAGATGAGATAGCAGAAATTCTGCGGTTAATCAGTCAATTAACCGTCATGAAATTCTACATCAATATTCAAATTGTCATCCAGGACTTTGTTTTGGAAACTGTAGCCTTGTTCGATACAGGTGCAGATAAAAATTGTATTTTGGAAGGATTAATCCCAACAAAATATTTTGAAAAAACTGCAGAGCGCCTTAGTACAGCTAACGGCGAACGTTTACAAATTAAGTACAGGCTTTCTGAGGCTGTCATCAAAAATGGTCTTTTACGGATAAAAACACCCTTCTTCCTTGTCCAAGATTTAAGAAATCAGGTCATTTTGGGGACACCCTTTATTAGAGCTCTTTTCCCTTTAATCATGTCATACGACGGTATCACTACCTATATAGGAGGAACCCCAACAACCTTCCAATTTGTTTCAACTCCTGTCCATAAGACCCTTAACCTACTCTAATTCAAAACTAACCAAATTAACTTCTTGAAAGAAGAAGTCTCCTTCAAAACCCTTGAAATCCAGTTACAAAAGCCTCAAATCCAACAAAAGATTAAATCCCTTCTTTAACAAATGCAAGAAACAATATGTTCAGATTTGCCTCACGCATTCTGGAATAGAAAACAACATATTGTGGATCTTCCTTATGAAAAGGATTTTAAAGAAAGCCATATTCCAACAAAGGCTAGACCCATACAAATGAATGAACAACTTCTCCAATATTGTCAAAAGAAAATTACAGACCTTTTGCACAAAAAGCTTATTAGGCCCAGTAAAAGCCCATGGTCTTGTTCAGCTTTCTATGTCAATGATAAATCACTATTTTATGGTTTATCTTGTGCTAATTTGGGTGGTTTCTATCAAGTCTCTGCACACTTATTCATACAATTTGCATGGTTTTACAACTCCTTCTCAATTTTGTTCTATGATTGAAAACTTGCTTCCTAAGCCTTTAAATTGTGTATTTTAATTCCCCTTTATACCATTCGATGTCGTGATCTGTGTGGTAAGTGTTTTCAGGCTATATAGGGCAGGAATGGCTTAGAGGATGGAGAGGAAGCTTGCATAAATGGAAGGAGCACAAGAAATAAAGGAGATAACCAGCGAGGAGCGACGCGCACGCATGGGTCACGCGTACGCGTGAATTGGAGATTTGCACAGTGACGCGTGCGCGTACTTGACGCATACGCGTGACACGCGAAGATGACTATCGACGTGTACGCGTGACGTGCGCCACGTGCAGAAAATGCAGAAAATGCTGGGGGCAATTTTAGGCTGAGTTTGGACCCAGTTTTCGGCCCAGAAACACGGACTAGAGCCAGGGGACAAGCAGAGACTCAACACACACATTCTCATTCACACAGTTTTTAGCTTTTAGTTTTGAATCTTAGAGAGAGAACACTTCCTCCTCTAGGTTTTCTTCACATTCATAGTTTTAGAGTTTTATGCTTTTGATTTGGATATTGAGAAGAGTTACTACCTCCGTTGAAGTTTCCATTATTCTAGTTTGTTTCCTTATTCCTTTACTCTTTTATTGCCCATTAACCCTGTTCAGATATGGATGTTTATAATTTTGGGATTAATTAATGCAAAAAATTATTTTTACCTTTAATTGATTTTCTGTTATTATTTTATTTGAATTTCCATGTCTTCTTCTTATTCCCTTTATATGTCTATGAGAATGACATTCATATCAATGGAGTAGACTTCCAACTTGACTTGGGAGTTGATTAAAAGGAGACCCTTGAGTTGGAATACTCAAGTGCCAATTTTAATTGGACGTTGTTGGCCAATTCTCTATTCACTAACGCTAATCCTTCCATAGGAGAGGATTAGGACTTGTGAATGAGAGTTAGCTCAATTACTTGACTTTCCTTTATTCAGTAAGGGTTAACTAAGTAAAAACAACAATCTCTTACTATTGCACTTGGGAAAATCCAACAAGGATAGAACTTCCAATTAATCTTCTTCCAGTCAAGGCTTTTTATTTTGATTATATAAATTCTCTTGCTAATCTTCGCTGCTTTAATTTACAATCATTTATTTTTCTGCTCTCCAACTCTTAAAAATTTCTCGAAAAATTCCTGACTAATAAAATAGCACCCTTTTGTCAACTCGTTGGGAGACAACCTGGGATTTCTACTCCCAGTATTTTATTCTAAATTTGTGACAACCCTTTTTAAATTGATAAGCGGAATTTTTGTCAGTTAAGAACCGTACTTGCAACACCGTTCTTATTATAAATTCTTAATCAGCAATTTTTTGCCAGTCAATTTTTGGCACCGTTGCCGGGGAGTTGTAACAGTGTGCTAAATTATTGGTTGGTGTAAATATTTTTAATTTTTTATATTTGCATATTTTATTTTATTTTATTACCATGAGCTGTAAGTTTCTTTCATTGAATGACGCGTTCACTGCCTGATCCGAGCTTAGCCGCGTTTGATCCTAAAATTGAAAGAACTATTTCACGTATTAGGCGAGCTCGGCGTCGGTTAGCCTTTGAGGCTGGTGAAGTGGTTACTACCAATTCACTAATCTTATCTGAGAGCGAATCTGAAGCGTCATTTGAGGAAGAAACAAGCTCCTTTCTGTTGATTTACGTGTAGGTAATATGGCGGAGCCCAGAAGGATTACTCTCCAGGAAGCAGGAGCTCTAAACTTTACACTACAACCGTATCTAGCGCGTCATCCAAATCTGGCTGCAGAATTTGAACTGAAGAATGCGCTAATCAATCTGATACCTAAGTTTCATGGCTTACCTGCTCAAGAGCCTATCAAGTACCTTAGAGATTTTCAGACAGCCTGCTCAACTACTAGGCGTCATGGTACAGATAAGACTACTATTTTGCTATCTGCCTTTCCATTTTCTCTTGAGGGAAAGGCAAGAGAGTGGTTCTACACTCAACCTGAAGAGGTTGTTACTAATTGGGATCTACTCAGAAGGAAATTCCTGGACAAATACTTCCCAGCTGAAGTTACAGACAGACTGAGGAAAGAAATTTCCTGCATTATCCAAGGCGAGTCAGAGACTCTCTACGAATATTGGGAACACTTCAGGAATCTCCTATACTCATGTCCCCACCACAAGATTGACCAGATGGTATTGATTAGCTATTTCACACAAGGCATGAAGCCTCAGGATAAGACTACATTAGATGCTGCAAGTAATGGCTCTCTGAAGAAGTACAAGACGGCGACAGAAGCGTGGCAACTGATCACCGATCTAGCTGAGTCTACCCATAATGTCAGGCACAGGAACAACCATCCCAAGGCTATTGCGGAGGTTTCCTCTAGTAGTGAGACTGCTGCTTTCACACAGACTCCGGGAGAGATGACCAACATACTGAAGCAGCTACAACTAAATCAACAACAACCTCGGCTTCCACCACAGCAACAGTGTTAACAGTTGGTTCCTCAGAGAGTGTGCAGAATATGTGCCTGCTATACTCATTACACTGATGAGTGTCCGCAGCTCCAACAAGAAGACAACACCTTGGCAGCTATCCATAATTTCTATGACTGCCCGAATCAAGGATACTATTATCAACAAGGTGGCAATTATAACCAAGGTGGAAACTATAATCAAGGTTGGCAAGACAACTCCAACCAAGGTTGGAGAGTCAATTCCAACCAGGGGTGGAGAGACAATTCCAACCAAGGCTGGAGGGACAACTACAACAGAGGAGGCAGAGACAACGGTGGAAATCAGAGGTGGAACAACAACAACAGACAGTAGAACCAAAACTAGCCTTACTGAGCACCCCACCAAAGGCAGTCCCAAGCACCTCAGAACAACCAACAGCAAGCCCCTCAAATCACTTACCCCTCTTCTTCTCCTAATGATGAGATGCTTCGCACTATTACGCAAGGACAACAAGACATTCAGAATTCAATTCACTCTTCCATAAATGGTCTTAGCTCCACCATACAAGCTCTCATCTCCCGGATGGATTCACTAATCACCCCCAACAATCAACCTTCAAGCTCCAGTGCACTTCCTTTTCAACCCTTACCTAACCCAAAGGGTAGAATTAATGCCATTACTTTGAGGTCCAGTACCACACTGCAAGAGAGGAGTCATGAGGAGCCAAGCTCAAAGGAAGACATTCAAGTTGAAGACACTGTTGAGGTGGAGGATGTTGAAGAAGAGGATGAAGTACATGACATGGTTGAAGAAGAAGCGGCTCAACCAGGGAATGGAGCACCAAAGGAAGATGAAGTTACAAGAGAAGCCATTCCCATTCTATTTCCACACCTTGCTAGGAAATCCAGAAAGCAGATGGAGCTAGACCCCAAGATGGTGGAGATCTTCAAAAAGGTTGAGGTAACCATTCCCCTTTTTTATGCCATTCGCCAGGTACCTAATATGCGAAGTTTCTAAAAGATTTATGCATGAATAAAGATAAAATACAGGATTTAAAAACTATTCCTCTATGTAGCTCTATTTCTGCTTTAATGGGTGATATACCGAAAAAATGTAGTGATCTGGGTCCATGCATGGTTATTATTACTATAGAGGGTGTAAAATTTTCTGACTGCATGTGTGATTTAGGCGCCTGTGTGATTATTATGCCATTATCTGTATATGATGCTTTGAGGCTCCCTCCCTTAAAAAGGTCGGCAGCACGTTTTGTTTTGGCCGATAAAAGTATAATCTCGGTGATGGGAATTGTTGAGGACGTGCTGGTGAGCATTAAGGGGCTCATATTTCCTATTGACTTCTATATTTTGGAGATGCCCCCTAATGACTCAGAAAGACCATCTTCTATCCCCCTAGGAAGGCTATTTCTGAAGACTTCAAGGTTCAAATTGGATGCTTTCTCAAGGACTTACTCTTTTGAGATAGATGGCAGAGTAGTGAGCTTCAACCTGGATGAAGCTATGAAGCACCCTCCGAAAGATCATTCCATCTTCCAGTGCGACATCATTGATGAGACTGTAATTGTAGCTCTCCAAGAAGAAGTAGAAGAGATGCACATGGAGCAAGGTGCAAGTGTGAGGAAACCCTCTGAATAAGATGAAGACACCTTACCCCCATCACCAGCCCCAGATGACCAAGTGCCTAGCCATGAGCAGAAAATGGAGTTGAAGCCCCTTCTACCCCACCTCAAGTATGCTTACCTTGAAGATGATCAGAAGCTCCCAGTCATCATTGCAAGGGAACTCACCTCCCACCAAGAGGAGCAGCTGCTTAGTGTGCTGAGAAGACACAAGAAAGCAATTGGGTGGAGCTTGGCGGATATAGTAGGCATCAGCCCTCAAGTTTGTTAGCATAGGATATTTTTAGAAGAGGGAGCAAGGCATGTCCGTCAACCTCAAAGGTGGCTGAATCCCACCATTCTAGAGGTTGTCAAGAAGGAAGTGACCAGATTGCTTGAAGCTGACATCATCTATCCAATCTAGGATAGTGAGTGGGTCAGCCCAGTACAAGTGGTGCCCAAGAATTCGGAGTCACTACGGTGAAGAATGAGCATGGAGAGCTCCTGACAACAAGAGTGCAAAACTCCTGGAGGGTGTGCATTGATTACAAGCATCACTACCCCCTGCCCTTTATCGATCAGATGCTTGATCGCCTGTCAGGTAAATCACACTACTGCTTTCTAGATGGTTACACTGGCTATTTTCAAATTCATATAGCTCCTGAAGATCAGGAAAAGACTACTTTTACATGTCCCTTTGGAACGTATGCATACAAGAGGATGCCTTTTGGCTAATGTAATGCACTGACTACTTTCCAAAGATGCATGATGAGTCTTTTCTCAGATTTTCTTGAGAGCTGTATGGAAGTTTTCATGGATGACTTTAGTGTGTATGGTGATTCTTTCAACCTTTTCTTGGATAGTTTAGCTAGAGTATTAGACAGGTGTGTTAGTTCAAACCTTGTTTTAAATTTTGAAAAATGTCATTTTATGGTAAAACAAGGTATTGTTCTAGGACACGTTGTTTCTAATGCTGGTATTTCTGTAGATCCAGCAAAGTTAGATGTAATTTCTAGATTACCTTACCCCTCCTCCGTGAGGGAAGTCCGTTCGTTCTTTGGTCATGCAGGTTTCTACCGGAGATTTATCAAGGACTTTAGTAAGGTAGCATT
Organism: Arachis ipaensis; assembly: GCF_000816755.2. Taxonomy (NCBI): domain Eukaryota; kingdom Viridiplantae; phylum Streptophyta; class Magnoliopsida; order Fabales; family Fabaceae; genus Arachis; species Arachis ipaensis. Next base: position 114,540,722 of record NC_029788.2, on the reverse strand, counting down.
GCCTTTATCCAGATTGCTGCAGAAGGATGTTGAGTTCGAGCTGAGTGAGGACTGCATGGAAGCGTTTGATAAGCTGAAAATCGCCTTGACTCAAGCTCCGATTGTGAGAGGACCCGACTGGAGCCAGCCTTTTGAGATTATGTGTGATGCCTCCAATCATGTAGTAGGAGCGGCGCTGGCTCAGCGTGAAGGTAAGGACCCTTTTGTAATTGCATATGCTTCAAAAACCTTAGACGTTGCTCAGTCTAATTATACTACCACTAAAAAAGAGCTTCTGGCTATTGTTTTTGCTCTGGATAAATTCTGAGCTTATTTACTTGGTACTAAGGTGGTAGTGTACTCAGACCATGCAGCTCTAAAATATTTATTAGCAAAAAAGGAGTCCAAACCAAGGTTAATACGTTGGATATTATTGCTGCAAGAATTTGATTTAGAAATTAAAGATAGGAGTGGTTCCCAGCATTTGGTGACAGACCAATTGAGTTGCCTATAGCACATTAAGAATGACTCCACTCCTATCAATGATGCTTTTCCATTTGATAGCTTGCATGCAATATCTGAAGTAGTTCCTTGGTATGCACCTATAGCTAATTATTTACTTAGTCATACCTTCCCTCCCAATCTTACTAAGCATCAAAAGGACAAGCTGAAAAACGAGTCCAAATATTATATATGGGATTACCCATATTTATGGAGGTATGGTGCTGACCAGATAATTAGAAGGTGTGTGCCTTAATCAGAATTTCAGTCAATTTTAGAGGTCTGCCACTCTTCTGAGAGTGGTGGACATTTTGGTCCTCAAAGAACAGCTAGAAAGATTTTAGACTGTGGATTCTGGTGGCCCACTCTTTTTAAAGATGCTACTTCCTTCTGTAAATCTTGTTCTCCATGCCAAAGGTTTGGTAATATATCCAAGAGGGATGAGATGCCCCAACAGCTTATGCTATTCTGTGAAATTTTTTATGTCTGGGGCATTGACTTCATGGGTCCATTTTCAAACTCTAGTGATTTCTTATATATATTGCTAGCTGTAGATTATGTTTCTAAATGGGTGGAAGCAATTCCTACCCATACTGATGATGCTAACGTTGTTGTCTCCTTTGTTAGAAACCATATTATCTGTCGCTTTGGATCACCACGAGCAATCGTGAGTGATCAAGACACTCACTTCTGTAACAGGAGATTAACAGGTCTACTAAAGAAACATGGCATTGTTCACAAGGTAGCAACAGCTTACCATCCCCAGACCAATGGGCAAGCAGAGGTGTCGAACAGAGAGATAAAGCACATTCTAGAGAAGATAGTCAAGCCTCATAGGAAGGACTGGAGCACCAGACTTGTAGACGCACTTTGGGCCTATCGGACAGCATACAAGACACCCATAGAAATGAACCCCTTCCACCTAGTATACGGAAAGGCTTGTCACCTTCCAGTGGAGGTGAAACACAAATCTTTCTGGGCTGTGAGGGAATGCAACATGGGATTTGAGAAGGCTGGTGCTGAAAGGAAGCTGTAACTGGCAGAACTGGAGACCCTTCACCTCGAAGCATATGACAACTCCAAACTATACAAAGAGAAGGTGAAGGCTGTGCATGACAAGCATATCAAGAGACGAGAGTTTAGACCTGGGGAGCTAGTTCTCCTTTACAACTCCAGATTGAGGCTCATGCCAGGCAAGCTGAGATCCAAGTGGAAAGGTCCCTATAGAGTAGAGAAGACAGAGCCATACAGAGTCTTCCACCTGAGTCATCCCTCAAGTTCCAAATTCATCAAGGTCAATGGACATCGCTTAAAGCTGTATCATGGAGAGAAAATAAAGAACAATAAAGAGCTAGAGGTCTTCCTCATTGAGGACCCACCAATAGCAGAAGATTGAACTTGTGGATCGTCCAACTTAAGGACGTAAAAGCAAAGTGCTAGGTGAGAGACAACCCACCATCGTATGATCGTCCCTTTTTCTTTTTAGTCTTATTTTCTTTTGTTTTTCATAGTTTTCATTCATAATTTCTGCATAGTAATCTATATTCTGCATAAAAAAAAAAAGAAAAAAAACGCATTCGACGCGCAAGCGTCCACGACGCGTACACGTCATATGTGACTGGGTGAATAATAGGAATTGACCAGAGAGTTGGGCAGGAGTAGCGCTGGAAGTGTGCTTTGTGCACAAGCAAGTCCACGCGTACGTGTCGCTTGCGCTTTTAGCAGACCATGCGTAAGCGTCCCTGACGCGTACGCGTGACCCTGCAAAATCGGCATCAATGGGGTGTTTAGCCAGAGAGTTATGCTGGTTTGGGGCTGGAGCTATGCTAACAGCACAAACCACATCACGCGTACGCGTCCCTGACGCGTACGCATCCTTTTCCCTTAACCACCATTCACACGTGCGCGTGACTGACGCGCACTTGTGGTTTGCAATTACGGCCCCAACCCAGAATGAACAGAGAGTTGTGCATACGCGGGGATGCCTTTGTGCGATTCGCACAATTGGGAGCACGTGTGCGCGTCCCAGACGCTTATGCGTCACTTCAATTTTATGCGCCCCACGCGTACGCGTCTCATGCGCGCAAAATTAAACCAGTGCACCGCCAGATTTCAATTATCCCCTCCCCTAATCCTAATTCCTTTTTAATCTTATTTCTTTTTCCTTCTTCCTTCTTTCCTACTTCTTACTTCTTACTTTCTACTACTTTCTTCTTCCCTTCCTCCTCTTCTCCCTCAGGTTCTTTTCTTCCTCTCCTTCCCCCTTTTTCTTCTTCTTTTATTTATTGCATTTAATTATTTTTCTTTCTTCCAAATTTTCTTTTAGCTATATTATTTATGGTTTCTTTTTCCTTCTTTTTCATGCATTTTTCTGTTGGTGTTGGAGCTTTATTTAGATATTACCTTATTGTCATTGAGCTTGTGGATATTATGAGGAGTGATTTGACAATTGATATTTAATTTTGTCTTTCATATACATTTGGATTCATTATTTTCATTCCTATTTTAACTTGCACACCAAGTGTTTGTGAAAAAGCTTTTATGGCATTTTGAATCATATTCTATTTTACTCTTACACTTTAATGCATCCTTTTCCCAACACTTGTAATCCACATGTATTTGAGATTATCATTCACAATTGTCATCTGATTTATCTTATTTTACTAATTGATGCTTGAGCAATGCTTCTCATGCCTATTACTTGCATGCCTTTACCCTCTTGCATCTAATTATTATGAATTGCCTTTTTGCTCTTGATTGATGTCTTACCTACATGTTGTAGCTACCATGTATTTAAGCTATTATCTTCTCTTCAGCATTCATTATTACTTGGAATTTCTCCCTTCCGATTCTTTAGTTATATATATTTAACATTCTCCCTATTTCTTTCTTCCTTAGGCATAGGTACCAAGAAAGGAAAAGAGAAAGCCACTGACAAGACACCAGCCAGGAGAGGAACCAAGTGAACACCATCTAAGGCGCAACTCTCTACCAGCGTCAAACCACCAACAAAGCAGGTGAAGCGGATCATTAAAGTTGATGAAGCAGATAAAGCCCTTCCCGCACGGGACACCACACGGTTCGCCAACCGTTATTGCGAACAGATGTTCCCCATCCTAGCTGGGAGAAACTACAACAATGAGCATCTCCTCATTGTTCCAACACACTTTTTTGATTTTGTGGAGCCTCAAATTGAGAGGAGACAGTGGAGATTTTTGCGAAGGCAGCCACAGGAGGCCAACTTATCATGGGTAGTAGAATTCTACTCCAACTTCTACTCGCCTACCCTGCGGACCATCTCTGTCCGTCAGCAGCAAGTTCCTGTCTCCGAGAGTGCCATATAGAGAGCACTGGATCTTCCACCTGGATCAGAAGGATTGGATGCATATCAAGAGGCCTCTCTTAAGTGCCAAATATATCAGTTCGACTGGGATAGCGTCCATGAAGTTATAGCCCAACCTGGCAGCACCTGGATCTATGGGCAGCATCGGTCAAAATCCAAGAGCATCTCAACCCAGTCACTCACCTTGGAGGCTCACGTGTGGGCACAAATTATGTCCCACTGTATCTTTCTGAGCACTCACGAGTCCACCTTCACAGTGGACATGGCTGTTCTCATCTGGTGCATCCTGACAGAGCAACCTATCAACCTGCCCCGACACATCCGACAAGCAATGGGACACGTGCAGATAGCGGGTAACCTGCCTTTTCCCACCTTGGTTTCAGATTTAGTCTCTGTAGCAGGTGTGTCCTACTGGGCAGGAGACACGAAGGTCATGATTCCTAGGGCCGACCAGTATGTCCCGAATGGGAAGTACATCAGGCCACCAGTTCCCTCTGCGCGCTGGCCTGCAGGACCATCCTTGGATACTCCTCCTTCTTCTACTCCACCATCATCCACACCACAAGCACCATCCACCCATCAGATGTTCCTTCAGATCCTTGAGAGGTTCGACCGGCAAGACCAGCGAATGGAGCGAATGGAGCGCCAATACGACTATCTGAAGGAACTCATTGTTGGTTCTCACCCACCTCCAGAACTGAAGGACACCCCGGATTCCCCTTCATCCAGTAGCACAGGGAGCCATGGCGAACCAGATAGCGGAGGCGATGCTTCCAGCCCTACCTTGCTCCTTACTGATGGTACGGAGGACCGTGCCAAGCCTTAAGTGTGGGAGGTCAGTCCTTGTCTTCCGAAGGTAATTTCTCTCTCTCTTAACACCAGCATTTGACTTTTTCTTTTGTTAGATAGGATAGATTGCATGATAATAATTGCTTGCATATATGTTTTGCTTGGTTTAAGTAATGAGTTCTTTTTCAAGACCCCTTTTTAGAGCAATTCACTAATTTAAATTAAAAATTTATGTTAAACTTGTTTGAGGATTGTAATTCAAAACATGAATTATAGCTAAGAACACACTACTTGTGAGATTTTGAGCTTAATTGCATGGTTACATTATTTAACCATGATTTTTATTCTGTGTGTTTCCTTCTCTATGACTGTAATCTATAGTTTGTTCCATTCTATATGTCCATTGTTTAGTGTATTTGCATGCATACATATGATTGAGGCCATTATTTGTTATTAGCTCACTTATCCCAAATAGCCTACCACTACAATTACCCTTGTTTGCCACCTTGAGCCTTTTAACCCCCATTTGTTCTGTATTTTACCACATCACTAGCCTTAAGCGTAAAAACAATTAATTACCTCATTTGAATCTTTGGTTAACTTAAGATAGAGATTATGTGTCAATTAAATGTAGGGAACTGTGAGAACTTGGGTTGATAAGAAAGTGTTGAGTTTATTAACAAGATATTGGAAATTTGGGTGTATACTCATGTGAGACCAGAAAAATCATGTGCATTGATAAGTTGTGTTTGCTTTCATTTATAAAAAATATTATAGCAATATAAATAAATAAATAAATAAATAAATAAATAAATAAATAGGGGACAAAATTACCCTAATGCTAAGTTTAATAAAAGATCAATGGATATGTGGTGAAATTAAAGGAAATTTGATACATGAGTATGTGTAATGTACAAAAGTGTGATTTTGGGTAGCTAGGCATGATTTTAGAATTATGTAGAGAGTGTGTGTGAGTTAGGTGAGAACTTAGGTTAGTCAAAGATTCAATTTACAACTCACTTGGCCATACATATATCCTCACCCTTACCTTAGCCCCATTACAACCTTGAAAAGACCTCATGATGTTTACATTTGTACACTAAATATTTGTTGATTGGTTAGATGAAGAACAAAGTTTTAGAAAGCATGACTAGAGAAGAGTAGAGTGATTGACTCTAGACACTTGAGCGATTAGAGTGTATATACACTGCCAGTGAGGGTTCAATGCTTGATTCTATGTTCCCCGCTTTCATGAGCTACCTTCTTACAAGTTTACTTGTCTTTTATTGTGTGATTTGAATTATTGGAATCTGATTTATGTCTGTCTTGAAGAACTTGTTTACTTTTAACCAAGTAGATAGAAACATCTTAGCATATAGTTGCATTTGCATACATAGGTTGCATCTCATAAGTCTTACTTTCCCCCATTCATTCTTTCCATCTCCTTGAGCTTAGCATGAAGACATGCTAATGTTTAAGTGTGGGGAGATTGATAAACCACTATTTTATGGTTTATCTTGTGCTAACTTAGGTGGTTTCTATCAAGTCTCTGCACACTTATTCAAACAATTTGCATGGTTTTACAACTCCTTCCCAATTTTGTTCTATGATTGAAAACTTGCTTCCTAAGCCTTTAAATTGTGTATTTTAATTCCCCTTTATACCATTCGATGCCGTGATCCGTGTGGTAAGTATTTTTAGGCTATGTAGGGTAGGAATGACTTAGAGGATGGAGAGGAAGCTTGCATAAATGGAAGGAGCACAAGAAATAAAGGAGATAACCAGCGAGGAGCGACGCGCACGCATGGGTCACGCGTGCGCGTGAATTGGAGATTTGCACAGCGACGCGTGCGCGTACTTGACGCGTACGCGTGACACGCGAAGATGACTATCGACGCGTACGCGTTGACTGATGCGTACACGTGACGTGCACCACGTGCAAAAAACGCAGAAAATGCCGGGGGAGATTTTGGGCTGAGTTTGGACCCAGTTTTCGGCCCACAAACACAGACTAGACCCAGGGCACAAGCAGAGACTCAACACACACATTCTCATTCACACAGTTTTTAGCTTTTAGTTTTGAATCTTAGAGAGAGAACACTTCCTCCTCTAGGTTTTCTTCACATTCATAGTTTCAGAGTTTTATGTTTTTTATTTGGATATTGAGAAGAGTTACTACCTCCTTTGAAGTTTTCATTATTCTAGTTTGTTTCCTTATTCCTTTACTCTTTTATTGCCTATTAACCCTGTTCAGATATGGATGTTTATGATTTTGGGATTAATTAATGCAAAAAACTATTTTTACCTTTAATTGATGTTCTGTTATTATTTTATTTGAATTTCCATGTCTTCTTCTTATTCCCTTTATATGTCTATGAGAATGACATTCATATCAATGGAGTAGACTTCCAACTTGACTTGGGAGTTGATTAAAAGGAGACCCTTGAGTTGGAATACTCAAGTGCCAATTTTAATTGGACGTTGTTGGCCAATTCTCTATTCACTAACGCTAATCCTTCCATAGGAGAGGATTAGGACTTATGAATGAGAGTTAGCTCAATTATTTGACTTTCCTTTATTCGGTAAGGGTTAACTAAATAAAAACAACAATCTCTTACTATTGCACTTGGAAAAATCCAACAAGGATAGAACTTCCAATTAATCTTCTCCCAGTCAAGGCTTTTTATTTTGATTATATAAATTCTCTTGCTAATCTTCGCTGCTTTAATTTACAATAATTTATTTTTCTGCTCTCCAACTCTTAAAAATTTCTCAGAAAATTCCTGACTAATAAAATAGCACCATTTTGTCAACTCGTTGGGAGACAACCTGGGATTTCTACTCCCAGTATTTTATTCTAAATTTGTGATAACCCTTTTTAAATTGATAAGCGGAATTTTCGTCAGTTAAGAACTATACTTGCAACGCCGTTCTTATTATAAATTCTTAATCGGCAATTTTTCGCCAGTCAGTCAACAAACAAGCTGAATTGGAAAGAGGCACCCCTAGGTTGGTTATTAATTATAAGCCTCTAAACCATGCTCTCCGGTGGATTAGGTATTCTATCCCAAACAAAAAAGATTTGTTAAATAGACTAAACTCAGCAAGCATTTTTTCAAAATTTGATATGAAATCTTGGTATTGGCAAATCCAGATTAGCGGGGTTGATAGATATAAAACGGCATTCACAGTACCTTTCAATAAGTACAAATGGAATGTGATGCCTTTTGGCCTAAAAAATGTCCCATCCGAATTCCAAAAAATCATGAATGACATCTTCAATCCCTTTTTCGGCTTTGCCATCGTCTATATAGACGACGTGCTAATTTTTTTCCAATCCTTGCATGATCATTTTAAACACATGAAGACTTTCATGCACACCATCAGGCATAATGGTCTAGCAATTTCTAAATCAAAAATTAGTTTATTCCAAACTAAAATTCGTTTTCTTGGTCACATGATTCACCAAGGAATAATTACACCCTTTGACAAGGCTATCCAATTTGTGGATAAATTTGCTGATCACATTTTAGATAGGAATCAACTCCAAAGGTTCCTTGGTTGCATAAATTATGTAGCAGATTTTATTCCAAATCTAAACCCCCTCCTTGGACAGATACCCATACTAAGATTGTCAAAAAACTCAAACTCAGTGTCAAGGAACTCCCTTATCTTTACCTCCCTGTTCCACAGGCTTTCAAAATTGTTGAGATGGATGCTTCAAATCTGGGTTACGGTGGCATCCTAAAACAAAAATTTAATAATAAAGAATGTATTATTGTATTTACATCAAAGCATTGGAATACCTCCCAACAAAATTATTCAACCATAAAAAAAGAGGTTTTAGCAATTGTTTTGTGTATTTCAAAATTCCAATTTGATTTGTTAAACCAAAAATTTATAGTCAGAGTAGATTGTAAATCTGCCAGAGATATTTTACAAAAAGATGTAAAAAATTTTACACCCAAACACATTTTCGCTCGATGGCAAGCAATTTTAAGCATTTTTTATTTCAAAATTGAATATATTCAAGGAATCTCAAACTCTCTCCCTGATTACCTTATCCGTGAATATTTGCAGGGAAAGCCGTCACATGCCTAAAAGGGCAACATTAGCCTCTGTAAGAGGCAGAGGCATCCGCCTAACCCTACCAGGGCCAAGTAAAAAATCAGGGTCAAGCACCCCAAATGGGTCATCTACCCAACAACCTATCCCAATAACCCAAGAGCCAACTGAGTCATCTACTCAGATCACAAAAAATATAGTTGAGTCATCTACTCAACCTCCAAGTAGCCAAATAGCAAAACAAACAAAGGCAGACTATGCTCTCCCAATTTAAATCTTGTTGGCCTTACAGGATGTAGGCCTTTCAAAACTTCACAAAAAATCCTGGGCTAATATATGTGACAGCTCAGATGATGATGAAATAGACCTAACCAAACTTTTGTCACAAGTAGCAGCCCAAAAGATCATATGTAATGACCCAAAAGCTAAAACAATCACCCAAACAAAATTACCCCAATCATTTCAGACCCAGCCCTTAAACATAGGCATTTCTTTGAAGCATTGGTGGTGCTTTTGGGTACTCCTGTTTGCCATACCTGTATTACCATGAGAATACCCAGACCAGTGAAAATGTAGAGAAAAATTGAAGATCCGCAGGGATGCTTGTTTCCTGTTGGTCAAATTTTTTTGTGAAAATTTTGAATCCCTCATCGGCAGGTGGGGGCAAGATCTCTCGTAATGGGCCAAAATAATCCCACTGTTGGGTAAACCAGTTTGGGAAATGATAATTGGTATGTTTCTTGAAGTAAATCAGCCAGGAGTGTTTATTCTGGTTATTTTGTAACCAAAATACTCTTGTCCAGGCGTCTACATAATCCCAATAAGAGTATCCTATTGGGTCAAATGGTTGGAAAAATTTCTTGGTATTATTTGGGTTTTTTCCAAATTGGGTAGGGGTGAGCACTTTTAATATTTGAATGGTTGAATGGGTTATGTTGGTGGCGTCTTTGGGGTCTTTGTAGTGTTTTATCGAGACTGAATCTAAATCCACTAGTATGAATTCATAAAATTGTCTGGTTTTGTTTATAGCTGTTAGTCAAAAATGGAATCCTTGTGGGAAGACTTTGGGGATTACCTTAAAAGGTGATTTTTTCCAGAATTCAGGTTCCATTAAGAGGACAGATGAGAATTTGTTTTTTGAAATGTATGCGGTTTGTGGTTTTGGTTGGATATTTAAGGGCTGGGTCTGAAATGATTGGGGTAATTTTGTTTGGGTGATTGTTTTACCTTTTGGGTCATTACATATGGTCTTTTGGGTGCTACTTGTGACAAAAGTTTGGTTAGGTCTATTTCATCATCATCTGAGCTGTCACATATATCAGCTCAGAATTTTTTGTGAAGTTTTGAAAGGCCTACATCCTGTAAAGCCAACAAGGTTTGGATTGGGAGAGCATACTCTGCCTTTGTTTGTTTTGCTGTTTGGATACTTAGAGGTTGAGTAGATAACTCAACTATATTTTTTGTGCTCTAAGTAGATGACTCAGTTAGCTCTTGGGTTATTGGGGTAGGTTGTTGGGTAGATGACCTAGTTGGGGTGCTTAACCCTGATTTTTTACTTGGCCCTGGTAGGGCTAGGCAGATGCCTCTACCTCTTACAGAGGCTAATGTTGCCCTTTTAGGCATGTGGCGGCTCTCCCTACAAATATTCACGGGTAAGGTAATCAGGGAGAGAGTTTGAGATTCCTTGAATGCATTCAATTTTGAAATAAAAAATGCTTAAAATTGCTTGCCAGCGAGCAAAAATGTGTTTGGATGCAAGATTTTTTACATCTTTTTGTAAAATGTCTCTAGCAGATTTACAATCTACTCTGACTAGAAATTTTTGGTTTAATAAATCAAATTGAAATTTTGAAATACACAAAATAATTGCTAAAACCTCTTTTTTTATGGTTGAATAATTTTGTTGGGAGGTATTCCAATGCTTTGATGTAAATGCAATGATACATTCTTTATTATTAAGTTTTTGTTTTAGGATGCCACCGTAACCCATATCTGAAGCATCCGTCTCAATAATTTTGAAAGCCTGTGGAACAGGGAGGTAAAGACAAGGGAGTTCCTTGACACTGAGTTTGAGTTTTTTGACAATCTTAGTATGGGTATCTGTCCAAGGAGGGGGTTTTTTCCCAAGACGCTCATGGAGAGGTTTGATAAGGGTGTTTAGATTTGGAATAAAATCTGCTACATAATTTATGCAACCAAGGAACCTTTGGAGTTGATTCCTTTCTAAAATGTGATCAGGAAATTTATCCGCAAATTGGATAGCCTTGTCAAAGGGTGTAATTGTTCCCTGGTGAATCATGTGACCAAGAAAATGGATTTTAGTTTGGAATAAACTAATTTTTTATTTAGAAACTGCTAGACCATTATGCTTGATGGTGTGCATGAAAGTCTTCACGTGTTTAAAATGATCATGCAAGGATTGGGAAAAAATTAGCACGTCGTCTATATAGACGATGGCAAAGCTGGAAAAGGGATTGAAGATGTCATTCATGATTTTTTGGAATTCGGATGGGACATTTTTTAGGCCAAAAGGCATCACATTCCATTTGTACTGACCGAAAGGTACTGTGAATGCTGTTTTGTATCTATCAGCCTCGCTAATCTGGATTTGCCAATACCCAGATTTCATATCAAATTTTGAAAAATGCTTGCTAAGTTTAGTCTATTTAACAAATATTTTTTGTTTGGGATAGGATACCCAATCCACCGGAGAGCTTGGTTTAGAGGCTTATAATTAATAACCAACCTAGGGGTGCCTCTTTCCAATTCAGCTTGTTTGTTGACATAGAAAGCTGAATAAGACCATGGGCTTTTACTGGGCCTAATAAGCTTTTTGTGCAAAAGGTCTATAATTTCCTTTTGACAATATTGGAGAAGTTGTTCATGCATTTGTATGGGTCTGGCCTTTGTTGGAATATGGCTTTCTTTAAAATATTTTTCATAAGGAAGATCTACAATATGTTGTTTTCTGTTCCAGAATGCGTGAGGCAAATTTGAACATATTTTTTCTTGCATTTGTTAAAGAAGGGATTTAATCTTTTGTTGGATTTGAGACTTTTGTAACTGGGTTTCAAGGGTTTTGAAGGAGACTTCTTCTTTCAAGAAGTTAATTTGGTTAGTTTTGAATTGGAGTAGGTTAAGGGTCTTATGGACAGAAGTTGAAACAAATTGGAAGGTTGTTGGGGTTCCTCCTATATAGGTAGTGATACCGTCGTATGACATCATTAAAGGGAAAAGAGATCTAATAAAGGGTGTCTCTAAAATGACCTAATTTCTTAAATCTTGGACAAGGAGGAAGGGTGTTTTTATCCGTAAAATACCATTTTTGATGACAGCCTCAGAAAGCCTGTACTTAATTTGTAAACGTTCGCCGTTAGCTGTACTAAGGCGCTCTGTAGTTTTTTTCAAAATATGTTGTTGGGATTAATCCTTCCAAAATATAATTTTTATCTGCACCTGTATCGAACAAGGCTATAGTTTCCAAAACAAAGTCCTGGATGACAATTCGAATATTGATGTAGAATTTCATGACGGTTAATTAACTGACTAACCACAGAATTTCTGCTATCTCATCTTCTTGATCATCCTTTGAGAGTTGGACAATTTGGTCATCCTCTTCATTTTGAAAATTTTGATTTTGAAGATTTTGATCATTCTAGGGTTCTTCCTCGGTATCATCAGAACCTTCGTCCAAAATATGAGGCAAGCAATTCTGGTCTTGTTGTTGTTGTTGTTGTTTGATGAGATGAATCTCTTTCTTGAGAATATTAATCTCATTTTGAAGGTCCTGAATAGTAATAGGCTTAGAAACTTGTTTTTCGAGTTTTTTGAAAATAGGTTTGACATCGTACTTGTTTTTGATAACCAGGGTTCTGGATTTATTTTTGATCTCTAAGGTTTGTTTGAGCTTTTGAAGGAAGTATTTTCTCTGTTCAGGGTCTGAGATAGCGTTTATGGCATCGAAAATAAGATCTTGTTCTTGCGTGATGACATTGAGCTCAAAATATTCATCAGATGATGAGGATATATTATCATCATGCTGGATATTGTTTAAGTCCTCCGAAAATTCATGTTTTGATTCTTCTTCGGAGCTTTCAAGGAGGAGGTTATTAATCTGCTCCTCAATCTGAGGGTCAAGGTTGAGGTTGTTGATCCTCTTTTTGAGCCTACAGTACTTACTGATATGACCCGGTTTTTTGCAATTGAAGCAAATAATTTAGTTTTTGTGAGGTTCCTTATCTTTGTCTATCCTTTGTCTAGGAGGAGGCTTGTAATGCTTCCTGGGTTTCCATTGCCGTGGGTTTTGATCGGGCCATCGATTTTTTGGTAAGGCTGTTTTGTTTTTTTTTTTTTTACTACAGGAGGGTAGGCCAAACTATTCACAAAAGAAACCTAGATCTTTTTTGTTTTGGGCCTTTTCGCGGACTAGTTGCCTTTGAATTTTGTCATCCTAACAAATTTTTAAGGCCACTTTTTGGACATAAGAAATTAATTGGCCATAACTTAAAGAATTGTATGGAATAATTCCATCCGGAGTTAAGCTTCTGATTTTATCCCTAACTTTATCTCCCAGAGATTTTGGGAGTCCGGTTAAGAACTTTTCTTTCCAGAACGACTATTGGCTATCTTCTCTAGTGAAGACTCTGGTTAAGAAGGTATCTTTATACCACTTGAAATCAGACAGGGATTTGCATTTGAGATTGGACAGAAGTTCAGCAGACCGATCTTTCCACAAAGATGGGTCGCCTATGAAATGGTTTGCTATAGTAAAGTTCAAGGTGCTAACAGCATCACGGATGGTTTTTCCATTCTCGTTAAGAATGGGTTCGCTATTATCATTGGTTTTAACTGCTGACAGGATGGCATCTTTTTCATCATTTGTGAGATAATTATCCCACCATCCTTTAAGCTGTCCTGAAAATCCTGATACAATAACATTTGCTATTGCTTCTTCAGAGCTTTCATGGGCAATTTGATAGGCCATACAAACCATTATCATATGGTGTAACATATGCATGATGTTATACTCCATTTTTCCATCTATGTTCCATTCATAGACGTTGCTCGCATTGAAACTGTTGAAGCCTAGCTCTCTGTCTTCCAAAACTAGGTCAGGAGCAGTATTTTGGAGATGATAGTGTTGATAAGGTTTAGTAAGACCTTTCCATTTTGTATTGGAGGTGGTCATGATAGGGTTGATTCTAGGTGAATTTGATCCATTGTCTGAGTCTTACGACTCTTCATGGAGAACATTAATGGACGTTTTAGCAGATTGCCTAGTAACTCTTGTAGATGATTCAGTGGTTTGCAGAGTGTCAGGGATGGTCATTTGGCTGAGAAGATTATCTATTTTGTGTACAAGTTCAGAGGTACCTGAATCTTATTTAAAAATAGAAGATTTGAGGTTTTGTCTAATCTTTGGGTTGATCTTAAAAGGTTTAAACAGGGGTTTTTCTAGAGCTTTTGGAGAATCATGGGTACTGTTACTCGGGGAGCTGAGCTTTTGGCCTAAGGTTTGGAGATATTTGTTGGTATAGTTGGCTTGTTCTATGATATTCTTGATATCTTTAGGCCCAATGAGTTTGTCTAAATTTTTTATTTTGAAGGGTAAGGCTATGACAGGAGTTTGTTTAGTATCCAGGTTATTTGTAAGGATGAACTTTCCTGTTGGGGAAAATTCTAACTTAACTAATTCCCCCTCCTGGATTTTCCAGGTGGAAATAATGTTCGCAGAATGAGATGCACTACTATCTACTTTAAAAGGGTAGTCTATATTATTTTTTATGCTATAAGCATGGAACCATTCAAAGAAAGGAATGTGCATCTTGGCTTGGTTGAGGAAGTGATAATATTGCTCCCGAAAATATGAAATTTGATGAGCCTTAAAGCTTTGCAAGTACCATCTCTTCTGAAGTTTCCATTCTTCAGAGTTGACGTTCCTTCTCAAGGCTTCCCTATCTATAACAAAGTCTTTAGTTAACATGGACATCATCATTCAAGGAGGAATATGTTGGGGATTGAATAGACTGTTCATCTACATCCTCTTCTTTTTGGTAAACAGGTCTAGGAATACTAGAGTTTGTTTGTAATCTTGTAAGGTTGATTTTTGGGTTGGCCATCCTAATTTGTGGATTAGGAAGAGAGGAATGAGATCTTATAGATAAAGACCTTCTTGCAGAGGCGAAGTCAGATCTGTAAGTAGATGCGGCTTCAGACCTCGATGAAAAAGAATTTCTTCTGTCAAAGAAGATTTCTACTTTTCCAGTCTCATCTTGTTTAATTTCTTGTAATTGAGGGGCTTGTCTGGGTAGAGTAGGTATGGCACGCTCTATAGCCCAAGATTCAGAGAGATCAATTTCATCCCATTTAATGAGGCGGGGTATAGTGACGTTTGCTTTGGTCATGTCTGTGACAAAAAGAGTTGTCTCACGGTCGGTTGTATTCAAAAGGACTCTGGAGTTACAGGTGTTCATGACCTTGTACTGAGTCCTATAAATTAAGGCTGCATGAATGGATCCTTCCTTCGTGTCAAGGCCATGAAGTCGGATGTTGAGAAACAGTGAGTCTAAGATGTTTCGATCTAACAAGCTCACAGTTTTGTTGGGAAAGCAATTGAAATAAACCAGACTGTTTCCTAAACTTGTTTCAACAGTTCCTATAAGGTAATAATGAAAGTTGTTATGCCTAACGTCTCTTAGACACATAAGAATGGAAGCATTTAAACCTTCTCTAATGAGTGTTTTAACTGCAACCTAAACACATCCTATATATATATGAGCTTGTAAAGGTTGGATCATTTGAACTTGAAAAATTGGTGCTGGTTATAACACTTCTTACAATTCCATCATTCTTACTCTATTAATTATTTGTCTAGTCCTATAGATTCTATTATTTTTAATACTTTCTTTAACACTTTTTAATGATTTACTGGTTTTAGTAATACTTATTAGCTTTCTTTCTATATGAAGATATTTATATTTGCGGACATGTTCTTGGATAGATTGTTTGTTTAAATGGCATTCATGTGTGTGTGTGTGTGTGTGAGCTTATAAAGGTTGGATCATTTGAACTTGAAAAACTGGTGCTGGTTGTAACGTTTCTTATAATTCCATCATTCTTACTCTATGAATTATTTGTCTAGTCCTATAGATTCTCTTATTTTCAATACTTTCTTTAACACTTTTTAATGATTTATTGGTTTTAATAATACTTATTAACTTTCTAACTGATTATTTTCTTGTTTAACTTTTCTATTTCTATTGTTAATTCTGAAGATTCAGTTGTTAATCTTCTTATTTTCATTGCTATTGCCATCATTCTTATTTTTATTTTTCTTCTAACAAGCTTTAAAGAGATAAGCCTTTTTTGAAACTCTTTTATGTTATAAGAATATAAACAATAACTAAGATAATAAAAAAGAATGATTATAAAAAGAATAAGATAGTAAGCTTACAGAGATGAACTTGTACTATTATTTGTTGTAAAGTTGATACAATCTTGAAGATGATTACAAATATTTCAGAGAATCTTTTAAGTAAGAGAATATGAGAATAGAGAGAGCTTTAGAGCTTTCAAGTTTTTGATCCATTCTTTTCCTGCAAAAATTCTCTAGTAAGAAAGTCAGGAAGTGAATTTAATTCACCTTTTATATGTTCAATAGTAAAATCGAAATATGATAGAATAGCCTGCCACCTTGCAAATATTTGTTTTGAGACCAAATTTTTAACATCATTTTTCAAAACATTTGGAGCTGCTTTGCAATAAGTTCTTATTATAAATGTCTTATTAAATAAATCTTGAAAATTTTGTGACACATAACACTATGGCTAGTATTTCTTTTGAAATTCTAAGCCGACGGATTTTGCTCTTTTGATCCTCGACAACGGTGCCAAAAATTTGAAAGAGCAAAATTCGTTGGCTTAGAATTTCTTCTCGGTAAAAGAGAAATAACCTCGTTGCAAGTATAGTTCCAAACCGACAAATAATGCTCAATCAAAGTTTAATTTTGGTTGTCACAAGTCCAACCCAATAAAAGTAACTGAGAGTATTAGTCCCGGGTTGTTCTTCCTAGTAATTACAATCGAATCCTCAATTATTGGTCATGAGATACAAGGGGGTTGGGTTGATAAAACAAGAAATTAAAAGGGCAAGAAATGTAAAGAAAGCAATTACTAAAGAGAGACATTCATGGCAAGGATTGAGAACCTAGGCTTTCTATCCTAATCATTAATTATTATACAATGATTAATAGAGCTAATCCTATTAAGTCATCTCCAACATCGGAAGAAGGTGCAATGTCATCTTCACATTGAGAGAAAGTCAAATAAGTCTAGTTAATCTCAATCCAAAAGTCCTAATCAACTTACTAATTGAATTAGCAAGAGATTAGAGTCAATGGAAACAATATTAACTAACAACCCTAGGTCACCAACATAATTTCGGTATTAATGACTCAAGATTGCCTAATTTTTCTTTCCAAGCCAAGAATGCTCAAAAACTGCTCTAACATCCAACCAAGCATTTTATCAAACACTTGGAAGGCACAAAAGGAAAGCATCATAAAATTGCAAGAATAATAAAATCTACTACTACCCAATGCAAGAAATCAATAATAACAACTAAGAAAAGCACATTAAACATGAAATACCTCAAAATTGCATTAAAAGAAATTGAAATTGACAAGAGTATTCACAAACATAAAAATGACATGAAAGAGAAATTAACAAAAAGGACTATGAGAATTAAAGCAAATCAACAAGGAAAAGTAAAGGAGACTAAATCAAAACAAGTAATTAAACCTAAATCTAAGATGACAATAAACTAAGAACCCTAATTTCTAGAGAGAAAAGGGAGCTTCTCTCTTTAGAACTAACCTAAGGCATGATCCTAAGCTAATCTAATTGCACCCCCTTGACCCATGTTGAATTCAGCCTCAAATAGCTTCAGAAATGAGTTGGATTTAGGCCTGGATAGCTCAGAAATCGCCCCAGCGTATTCACTTTAATGAGGTCACGTGCTGATTGTGACGCTTACGCATGGGTCACGCGTACACGTCGTCCGGCTTTTTCTTGTCATGCGTACGCATCATGTCACGCGTATGCGTCACCTTCGATGATATACCTCTTCATGCGTGCGCGTCTGTCACGTGTGGGCATTGCTCTGAATACTCCAAATGCTCATTTCTTCATGAATTCTCCACTTGCATGCTTTTCTCTTCACTTATTCCATCCAACACTTGCCTTATGAACCTGAAATCACTCAACAAACACATCAAGGCATCGAATGGAATTGAAATGACTTAAATTTGGCTATTTAAAGGCCTAAAAAGCATGTTTTCACTCTTAAGCACAACTTAGGAGAAATTCACAAAACCATGTTATTTTATTGAATAAATATGAGATAAGTTAATAAAATTCCCTAAATTAAGCACAAGATAAACCACAAAATTGGGGTTTATCGAACCTCCCCACACTTAAACTAAGCATGTCCTCATGCTAAACTCAAGAAAGAGACAAAGGGTATCAACATTTACTCAATGCAAACTATCTATATGCAATTTATCTAAATGAATGTAACTAGTTAGTCAAAATAAATCAATTCCCAAAAATACATATATGAACACAAGGGCTAAAGGTATTAACAATCAAGTCAAATCCACAATTGAATTGAGTTATTAAAAAGAATTATAAACTTGCAAGATAAGAGATGATCATGGGTGAAAACATGTAATTGAGCAATCGAACCCTCACCGGATGTGTATCCGCTCTAGTCACTCAAGTGTATAGAGTTGATTCACTCAACTCTCCCCTAATCATGCTTTCCAAGATTTGTTTTTCATCTAATAATCAACAATTATTCAATGCATGCATACAAATATCATGAGGACTTCCCATAGGTTGTAATGGGGCTAGGGTAAAAGTAAGGATATATATGGTCAAGTGAGCTTAAGATTTGAATCTTTGATTAACCTAAATTTCCCACCAAACCTATATAACAACCTATACAATTCTAATACAAACCTAACTACCCATTTTTCACTTTTTTTACACACTCATGCATTCTCTTTTTTTTTTTATCACAACCCATATGCATTGATTATTATTACTTCACTTTGGGGCATTTTGTCCCCTTTTATTAGTTCCTTTTTTTTTCTTTTTATCTATTTTTTTCTTTTCTTTTTCTACATTTTTTAATTTTGTTTTTCTCTTTTTCTTTTGATGGATTATATACAAAGGTGCCAATGCATATGGTTTAAACATTTAATGCATGAGTATATACCCAATTCCCAGAATTTTCAACAAAAAATACAAAATATACTTTAATCTCACCCAATATTCCCAAATCTCCCACAATTAAATGATAAACACTCTCACTAGCCTAAGCTAATCAAAGATCCAAAGAAGGGACATTTATTGTTTTTCACTTAGGGCTTGTAATGTGATAAAATTAAGAACAAATGGGTTTAGCATAAGCTCAAAATTGGCTAAAAATGGAAGATGAAAGGTAGGCTATTTGGGTAAATGAGCTATTTGAAATGATGGCCTCAATCATATAAGTACATTCATACACCAAATAATGGACATAAAGAATCAAACAAATCAAAGATTACAATCATAGAAAGAGAATAATGCACACAAGAATGAAAAATAGTGGTTGTATAATGTAACCACACAATTAGGCTCAAAACTCACATACTTATGTGTTCTTAGCTCAAAAATCATGCTCCACAATGTATAGTTCAAGCAAGTTTTTATGAAATTTTTTTTCTCAATCAATTGGGGTGTCCTATAGATAAAATCCTTGGAAAATTTCATTGTTTTGGCTAAGCTTATTATATATATATGCAAAATAAGAAAATGTAACTAGAAATCCTAAAAATAAAATGCGAAAGTGTTGGGATTAGAAATTGTCACCCAAAAATGCCGATTGGTCAGACGACCAAACCTCCCCACACTTAAAAGTTTTCACCGTCCTCGGTGCATTCAAAGATGAGCAAAGGGGTACGTCAACTTTCCGGATTGCCACCTTCAGCTGGTGAATCAACCGACTGCTGCGTGTTATTTCTCCCACTTTCATTTTTGATTATGATGACTCACCCATGAAAAATAGAAAATAGCACAGTAAGATGAGAAAATGCAAAAGCAAGGAAGCATAAATTGTTGGAATGAGGTGATGATCACTAAAATGAAGTGAGTGACTCAATGTGTGACATGGGTGAAAACAAGTGTGTGAATTCTAAATTGGGCGCCATTTAGAACACACACATTAGCATAGAGAGCTATGTCACAATTACACAAAAGAAGTAAGCACTTCACCCATTCTAGTGTGCTTGAAATACTTCAAAGAAAACTTGTAAGTTAAGATAAGCAAACAAGTGATAAAGAAGCATGAAAGCACTCAAGCAAATAATCAAGCAATTGTGAATTGGATAATGAATGGACATTGATTGATGTGTAAGTAAACTTAGTGAACCAATTGAAATATAAAGCTCACACATCAAACAATCACACATATTGAAGTTTGTTCGCAACACCTAAATGACATAGAGGTGAAACACATGGGTGCTATGGAACTTAGGAAAAAGAAGATAGAAGTGAAAATCAATCACATAGCAAGCATGGTCCACAAAGTTTAGAAAGCTAAAAAATATGGCACTAGGTAAGCTTATGGTCCAATTTCACAATTTCAAAATCTCAATGCATGAAATAGGTGATGTAAATACGGGTCAATCATAAACAAGCATCACCTAACAAAAATGCATTGACAATACACAATTGCCTCATCATAGATAAAGAAATCAAATCACATGCTGGCCAAAATTTGCAATTCAAAAGATTTAGAAAGCTTGAAGGCATTGTCACATGTACTTGGTATTCACACATGTTAAACGTGAAAAATTCAAAATCAAGTAACAAAGTGTAACCTCAACAATGAATCCCAATAATGAATATCAAAAACAGTTATGCTAAAATAGCATTCAGTTAATAATAAGCAGCAATATATAGCAAACAAAATTAATAATCCAATACTTATCATGAAAACAAAAATTAAACAAACAAACTAACTAACTAACTAACTAAAAGAGTTATTGATAGATGGTGATTGGTAGTGTTGGATGATGGTTGAAGGAGGAAAAGAAAAGGGGATAAGAGAGAAGAAGGAAAGAAATGGAAAGGGGAGAAGAAAAGAAGGTACGTGAAACAGGACAGGCGTCATGCGTACGCTTCATGTCATGCCTACGCGTGAATGGCAGCAACAGGGTGCGACGCGAGCGCATCGCCAGAGAGAGACAGATGACGCGTATGCGTGTGTCACGTATACGCGTGGGTCAAAATTGTGATAGAGGCACAATTTCAGCATCTTACCCACGCAACTCTCTGGAAGGGAAGGAAGGTTGTGATGGAGGGGAAGAGAGCGAGCTGAGTGACGACGGCGGCGGCATGAGGAGGTGGCTGGAAAGAGGTGAGGGACGACGAGCTCGAGGAGATTAGGAGGAACCCTGTCGCGTGAGAGAGGCATTCTGAATTCTGGAAGTTGGATCTGGGCATCAGGATGGAGTGGGATGGAGTTAGGGCTAACTGGAGGTTGAAACGGCAACGTTTGCCTGTTCATTCAAAAAATCGGTCAGGTCACGGTTCGGTTCGACTGACCGATTCTTGGCCGGTTCACCAGATCAATTTCGGTTTTTGAAATCTCCGGTTTTGCTGTTTGTCCGATTCGTATTTCTTCACGGTTCACAATTCAATCGGTTCGACTGGCCGGTCCGAACCGGTTTTAACAACATTGCTTGAAAGAACAGTTTCCATATTATGAAAAACCCCATCCTATCAAAATATTAGCCATCGAAAAAGAATGGTTCAAAAAATATAGAAAAACCTATACAAAACTATTTTCCCAAATACTTTTCATTATATTCCTATTAACCCACAAAAAACCCAAAAATTTTATGAATTCATATTAGTAGACACCGATTCCATTGAATTAACCCATTATAGGGATCCCAATACCAAACAACCCATTTATTCGAAAATAAAAATATGAAAATATTATCCTTACAAGAGTGGGAATTACTCCTGTATCAGTCTAAGAACTTCATGGAATCATACATTATTCCTATTACCAAGTCCCCATTCCTGGTTCATTTGGTTTAGGAAAGGGATATCATTACAATTTCCCAAATGATTTCAATCATAGTTCCAAACTTTTGGACCAGTAGAAGCCTTTTTCCCAAAAGAAGCTAGCTTGGCCTATGAATATTTTAAAAGTAAGTCATCATTTTTACAAGAATATAAATTCATTTCGTTTGTAGCAGTCATGGGAATAAGCTGGATTATGACCTAGGAGTATGATTCAGCAGCCTATGAAGAATGCCCAAGTATACAATACTTAGTAAGAGTAATAAAAATAAAATGGTGGAATAAATATGATATAAATTTGCTAAGGAAAGCAGCTATTGACCAATGGTTAACGGCATCATAAAAGCGTCCAGCAATAACAGCTTCAAGCACTACTAATGAACAAATATCATATAAAAAAGAGACGCAATTCTTAGCTCAGAAGTGACAAATTATGGCTAGTGCTGACATATTATTTGCTGCTGCTAGAGCTGCCATAATTTGTCGCTTCTGAGCTAAGAATTCGGTCTCTTTTTTATATGATATTTGTTCATTAGTAGTGCTTGAAACTGTTATTGCTAGACGCTTTTGTGATGCCGTTAACCGTTGGTCAATAGTTGCTTTCCTTAGCAAATTTATATCATATTTATTCCACCTATCATTTTATTTTTATTATTCTTACTAAGTATTATATACTTGGACATTTTTCATAGGCTGCTGAATCATACTTCCAAGTCATAATCCAGCTTATTCCCATGGCTACTATAAACGAAATGAATAATTTTTGTAAAAATGATGACTTGCTTTTAAAATATTCATAGGTCAAGCTAGCTTCTTTTAGAAAAAAGGCTTCTACCCTTCCAAAGATTTAGAACCATGATTGGAACCATTTGAAAAATTGTAATGATATTCCTTTCCTGAACCAAATGAACCAAGAACGAGGACTTAGTAATAGGAATAATGTATGATTCCATGCTTCTTGGTAGTCATAATAAGTATAACTCTGAGGTTTAAATTTTAATGAGAAGTTCTTAGACTGATATAGGAGTAATTCCCACTCTTGTAAGGATACTATTTTCATGATTTTTATTTTCGAATAAATGAGCTGTTTGATATTGGGATCCCTATAATAGGTTAATTCAAGTGTCTACTAATATGAATTCATAAAATTTTTAGGTTTTTTGTGGGCTAACAGGAATATAATGAAAAGTATTTGGGAAAATAGTTTTGCATAGGGTTTTTCTATCTTTTTTTGAACTATTTTTTTTCGATGACTAATATTTTAATAGGATGGCGTTTTTCATAATATGAAAACTGATCTTTTAAGGGTTGAGTACTATAAAGGTCAAATGGTTATAGTAATGTAAATTTATTGTTCGTAGTAATTAAAGAGCTCCTAGAAGGTGATGATGATTATGCCGCTTTTACAACCTGTGACATAGTCAGAGGTCTTA
This sequence comes from Arachis ipaensis, assembly GCF_000816755.2. NCBI lineage: Eukaryota > Viridiplantae > Streptophyta > Magnoliopsida > Fabales > Fabaceae > Arachis > Arachis ipaensis. Next base: position 114,517,476 of record NC_029788.2, on the reverse strand, counting down.
AAGATAATGTTTTTGCTGGTACATGAGTAATTGGTAATTTTCTCTCTTTTATTTGGTCAAAAAGTTGATCATAATCTTCATTGGAGGCTGATTTTTTATCTATTCTTTCTCTACAAAAATTTTCTAGTAAGAAAGTCAGGAAGTAAATTTAATTCGCCTTTTATATGTTCAATAGTAAAATCAAAACATGATAGAACAGCCTGCCACCTTGCAAATATTTGTTTTGAGACCAGATTTTTAACATCATTTTTTAAAACACTTGGGGCGGCTTTGCAATCAGTTCTTATTATAAATGTCTTATTAAATAAATCTTCTTGAAATTTTGCGACACATAACACGATGGCTAATATTTCTTTTTTAACTGTTGCATAATTCTTTTGAGCCTAGTTCCATATTCCTGAATGGCATTTTACTATTTGTTCTTTTGAGCTATTAGGAGGTATTTGTTTAAGAATTCCTCCGTACCTTAATTTTGAAGCATCTGTTTCTACAATTAATTTAGCCAATGAATCTAGTATACTTATACAGGGTATTTCTTTTATCGCATTCTTTATTTTTATTATTATAGAAGTCATTTCTTCTGTCCATGGAGGTAGATTTTTTCTTAATCTCTTATAAAGAGGTTCACACGTGACTCTTATTCCTGGTAAGAATTCCGCTACATAATTTAAACATCCTAAAAATTTTTGTAGTTATTTTTTGTCAGTTATTTCATTTGAAAATTTATCTGTGAATTCAATGGCTCTTTTAATAGGTACTATAGTCCCTTGATAGATTTCATATACTAAAAATTTTACTTTAGTTATAAAAATTTTCATTTTCTTTTCTGATAGGACTAATCCTTGTTCTTTAATAATATTCATAAATTCTTCTAGATGCTATATATGCTGATTTATTGCTTTTGAATATACTAATACGTCATCAAGATATATTATAGTAAATTCTATATGCGGGTAGAATATATTGTTCATTATTTATTGGAACTCACTTGGAGTATTTTTTAATCCTTGAGGCATTACATTCCATTCATAATATCCAAAGGGTACTATAAAAGCTATTTTATATCTATCTTCCTCTTTTACTGCAATTTGATAGTACCCTGATTTTAGATCAAATTTTGAAAAGATATTTATTTTATTTAATATTTTAATTAAATCACTTTTATTTGATAAGGGATACCTAGTCCATTTTAATACCTTATTAAGGGATTTATAATTGATGACTAATTTTGGAGCACCTTTTTCTATTTCAGATGCTTTCATCACATAGAAGCCTGTACAACTCCATGGTGATTTTGAAGGCCTTATTAGTCCTTCATCCAAATATTCTTGTACTTCTTTTTTACAATATTCTATATATTCTTTATTCATATGTATTGGTTTTGACTTTATCGGTATATCTTTTTCATTAAACCCATGTTCATATGGTAAAGATATCTCATGTAATTTTCTATGATGAAAAGTTTTGGGGTTTAGGCTGCATAATTCTTTTTTTAATTTTTTCTTCAATTATTTTTATTTTATTTTGTATTTCAGAGGTTTGTAATTGTTCTTCTATTCTCTTATATATAATTTTTTGGTTTAAATAGTTAATTTGTTTTATTTTTCTTTCTATAACATTAACTTGAGTAGGTAAATTGCATAAAATATTTTCTTGGTTAATTTATTTTATTTTTCTTTTTATAACATTAACTTGGGTAGATAGATGTTGTAAAATATTGAGTTCATGTTGTTTTGGTTTAATGATAAATTCGAAATGAACAGGATGATTTGGAATATGTAAACAAGTTATTCTGCCTATATCGACATTAAAAGGATATAATAATATCATAAATGGATTTCCTAATATGACTTGATGAGATATATTTCTTACTAAAAAGAATGTAGTGAAAAAATATACTCGATTTTTATAGATTTTTACTTTGGATAATTTATAGTCTATAGTCATTCTGTCATTTTCTGCTTTAAGAACTTTTTCTGTAATCTTTTCATAATATTTTGTAGGTATTAACCCTTCTTGTATACAACTAACATCAGCTCCTGAGTCTACCATAGCTATGAAATAAAATTTTTCTTCTCCTACAATTATAAGGTTATCGTAGTGAACTATTTTTGGTTTACTAATAGAGTTAGTATATTTATGTAATTTTCTAGACCCATGTTAATATAATTTTCTGAAATTATTATATTACTAGTTCCTTCAGTTTTACTAGTACTATTTTGTAAAGTTTGTTCTTAGATTTTTATTATATTTTTTTTCTTCTATTTTTAGTAATATGTAATTCATATTGATATTTTGTTGTTTTAATTCTGAATCTTCTCTTTTTAACTTTTTTATCTCTTCTCGAAGGGAATTAAGAGTGATTTCTTCTTGTGAGTTTTTAAAACGATTATAAATTTTTTTTATCTCTATTAGTCTTATTTCCTGTTTACTTTCTTCTTCTTTTTTAACTAATTCCGCTAGTTGATTTATGAATTCGTCTCTTAATGGGGTATCCTCCAACTTGTCAATTATTTTTATTAGTGTAGAAGTCTGTTCTCTAGTCAAAATATTTACAGTTTTTCACAATTTTTACAGTTACATAATCCTATTCCTAAACAATTATTCTGCTCATCTTTTTCACTATTTTCTTCTGAGATTTCTTCTTCTGACATAAGGTCTAATTATTGTGTAAAGTAATCTTCAGTTTCAAAAGAGTCATCATAAATTGATTCTTCTTCTCATTCTGAGTTGATTAATATGGTTGTTAAAGCGTGTTTAATTTCTTTATTTTCTATTTAGTTTATTTTTTGTTCTGTTATACATTTATTAGCGTAATGTCCTTGTTTTTTACATTTCTAATATGTTACTTGTTTTTTCTTAATAGAAGATTTAGGTTTTCCTTTAGGTGTTTTATAAAATTTTTTATAATGTTTTTGATCATAATAAAGGAGTTTATCTATATTATATCTATGTTTTTTATAAAATTTTTTCTTTTTTATTTTATTTTGTTCACTAGGTGCTTTTTCTAGAGTTATTCCATATTGATAACAAAACGTTCAAAGTTCTCTTTTTCCGTGATAGTTTCTTGTTTTATTTTTTGTTGTATCTTGGTATCTATGCATACTTCTATGCCTGTTTGTACTATTATGTTATGTAGTTGTCCAAAATTTAATAAATTATAGGGAATCTAGGTTTCAAACTGTGTTTGTAGTTTCTGTACCACCTTTTCAGAAAATAATTTTGGTAAAACTGCTACGAATCTTTCTTTCCATAAAGGTGCATGTGCATTATCTCTTATCATAACTTTGACATAAAAACATCTTTATACCATCTATAATCAGACATTGTTGGACATCTTAAATTCATTAATTGAGTTCTTATCATATTTTTGAAAGTGCTTGGGTCTCCTATAAAATTTTTAATAATGGTATAAATTAATGTGGATGTAGCATCTTATGACTGATCTTCTGATTTAATGCTATTTAGAATTAATTCTTTTTCTTGGATATTGAGAAAATTATCCCACCATCCTTTTAATTGTCCTATAAAGCCTTGGGTTAACATAATTGCTGCCTCTTTATCGAAAACTTTTTTCATTTTATAAGCAGTTGCGGCCATAGTCATATTACACATTTGGTCTAAAATGGCTTGTTCATTTAATCCATCTATATTTTATTCTACTAAGTCTGGTCCAGAAAAACTATTTTGTACTAATTGCATTTTTCTTCTAAACCTACATCTACTGGTGACGGTTTAGAATAATAATTTCTTGTTTTAGGATAATCTCTTTTATGAGATATTTTATTTATTTCTAATTCTCCTTTCTTTTTTAATGTATTAATCGTTATTTTTCCCAGACTAATACTTCTATGTTTTTCTTTTAATTCATCAACTTCTGCTTCTACTTTAGATTTTAAACTAATATTATCTAAGCTTTGTAATTTATATATAGATTTTTCTATAGGTTTTTATATTTTAATTATTTTTTTCATATTTTCCATTCTTCCTAATTAATTTTTTATTATATCTAACATGATATTAGTAAAATTTAATTGTTGATGTAATTTCTTAATATCTCTTTTTTCTATGTTTTCTTTTGCATTGTTATCTTTATAGGGTGTTGTTTCAACTTCTAAATCTTTTCCAACTGGTATTTTAATAGTTTCTTTAAGAGGGTATTTGAATTCTATTATTGATCCTGAACTGATTTTCCATACAACAGTTATCTTTGTTAACGGACATAATTTCTTGTTATTTTCAGAATAATAATTAATATACCAATCAAAGAAATATAAATTAATTCTATTTTCTTTCATAAAATCATAAAATAATTCTCTAAGCCTAATAACTTCATCTTCAGAATAATTGGTAAAATACCAATCTCTTAATGATTTATTATAATCAGCATTAAAATCTTGTCTTATCCATTCTTTATCAATTTCAAATGGTTCTTCTTTGATGATTACTGAAAATACTTGTGATTCAGTTGGATCGTAATCTGAATCTGCTTTATATACAGAAACGGCTATATGAGGCCTTATATTATTCCTATAATATTATCCATATTTTCTATTAACGAATTATCTATAGAATTTCTATGACTAATAGTCTCAATACTAGCAGAAATTCTTAGGGATTGTGATCTATTCATTCTAATCCTAATATCTGTTTCTTCTCTTATTATTTCTCTCAATTTAGTATTTTCTATTTGGAGTTCTTCAATGATATCAGGTATCACCTATTCTTCAGGCATTTTTCTTATTAATTCTTCATGTCTTAGTTTTCTTGGTGTTTGTATATTAGATCTTTTAAGATTTGCATGCTTAATTATCGTTTCTTCTTTTGAGGACTGTCTTAATGCTTTAAAGTTATAATTAACCTTAGCAATTTTATAATATGTTTTATAGATTATTTCAAATGGATCATATTTTTTATTTATGATTTTTTTTATCAAATTGGACATGCAATTTTAAGCTTTGCCAAGTATATTCATTTCTTAGATTCATAGCATAATTCGAAAAACAATTGAAGAAAACTGGTCCATTATGACAGTTAATTATTTTCTAATATTCCTATTAATAAGTCTCTAAAATTTAGAAATCTTGTATCTCTTAATGTTAATAATATAGGAACATTTATTCCTATTCTAAAATTAGGTTTTACTACTACTTGTATTAATCTTATATGGATGAAGTTGTATCCTTTGTTACTATGTTCTTTTAACTTATCTTTTTCTAAAATGGTCCTGTTATTACTTGTTCTTGGTTTACAGTATTCTAACATATGTATTTCATAATCTCTTTCTTTCTAGAAAGATCTTTTTTTGTATATTTTATTTTTATCTATTATAGGTATATTCCAATTATAAAAACTTTCCTCTAACTTAGGTATTTTTAATTCATTTTTAGTTCCGGATGTTGATGCTTCACCATTATCTGTTTTTATTACTAAAGAATTATTTTTTCCTAAACTTAAACTACTCATCATTCTCAATAAACTAGCCATTTTATGGTTAGAACTTTGTGAGTTACAGGACCACCTTCATTAATCAACAGATTCACTACCTCAATAGGACTTACAACCGGGACCACGATCAGGGCTGACCAACGTATTAACAGTTCTTACTGCTACTTCAAAGTTTTAACTATAAAACTTTTAGTTTAGCAAGAAGACTTGTAATAAAAATCCGGTTATATATATATACCAGATGGCCCGGAGCGGATCAAGGAGGAAAAGGAGAAGAAGGCGTAAATGCAATTATGTATGATGTAGAAAATAAAAATGCAGCAAATGCAGAAACTTAATAATTAGTAAGGCGGTATGGTAAACCCAGCCATTGACATTAGAAGAAAGTTAGCACTAGGGGAAGTCCACCTGCACTAGCCAAGGGAGAAAGAAATATATGATATAAAATTATATTGTATTGATTGGAAATATGATTGAAAAGAAGAAGGGGAAAGAAGAACAGCTGGAGAGCTTACAAGGGAACTCTCAGAGCTTCTCTCTCTAACTTCTTTCTATGATTGTGTAAAAATGAAGGGTGCCTCACAATGAAAACGAGGCCTCCTTTTATAATTGAAGATTTTACTGTTTCTACAGTACATCTTATGTTAATCGGTACTATTTCTACAGTACAAGTCGATACAATTTTGATTTTCTGCAATTACATAATTTTTTTAGATTAGAATCTAATCCTCTCCTAGGTTGATCCCGAAGCAATCGTCTTTGTTTTGATTATAACCACTTGAGGATTCTGCTGACGAAGTAGGATCTTCTTTGTGTGCTTTATCTTCTTCGAGCATCTGCATGATTTGCTGGAGATGTTTTGCTAAACTTTCTTTTGATTGGGCTCCTGCAAGGGCTGCATCAATTTGGGTTTTCTGGTTGAGAAATATTAACTCTTCATGATCAAATGGTTTGGTGAATTTAGGGTGTTCGTTGAACCATCTTCAAACTTTGTCCGGGTGAGCCATGGTTGCATCGAACTGAGACCACCATTTGACATAGGCATTTCTTTGAAGCATTGGTGGTGCCTTTGGGTGCTATTGTTTGCCATACCTGTACTGCCATGAGAATACCTAGGCCAGTGAAAATGCAGAGAAAATTGAAGATATACAGGAATGCTTGTTTCTTGTTGGTCAAATTTTTTGGTGAAAATTTTGAACCCCTCATCGGCAGGTAGGGGCAAGATCTCTAGTAAAGGGCCAAAGTAATTCCACCATTGGGTAAACCAGTTTGGGAAATGATAATTAGTATTTTTTTGAAGTAAATGAGCCAGGAATGTCTATTCTGATTATTTTGTAACCAAAATACTCTTGTCCAGGCGTCCACATAATCCCAATAAGAATATCCTATTGGGTCAAAAGGTTGGAAAAATTTCTTAGTATTGTTTGGGTTTTTACCAAATTGAGTAAGGGTGAGTACTTTTAGGATTTGAATGGTTGAATGAGTTATGTTAGCGGTATCTTTGGGGTCTTTATAGTGTTTTATCGAGACCGAATCTGAATCCACTAGTATGAATTCATAAAACTATCTGGTTTTGTTTATGGCTGTTGGTCTAAAATGGAATCCTGGTGGAAAGACTTTAGGGATTACCTTAAAAGGTGAATTTTTCCAGAATTCAGGTTCCATTAAGAGGACAGATGAGAATTTATTTTTTAAAATGTATGTGGATTGTTGTTTTGGTTGGGTGTTTAAGGGCTGGGTTTGAATTGATTGGGGTAGTTTTGCTTGGGTAATTATTTTACCTTTTGGGTCATTACATATGGTTTTTTGGGCTGCCACTTGTGACAAAAGTTTGGTTAGGTCTATTTCATCATCATTTGAGTTGTCACATATATCAGTCCAGAATTTTTTATGAAGTTTTGAAAAGCCTGCATCCTGTAAGGCCAACAAGGTTTGGATTGGTAAAGCATAGTCTGCCTTTGTTTGTTTTGCTGTTTGGCTACTTGGGGGTTGAGTAGATGACTCAACTATATTTTTTGTGATCTGAGTAGATGACTCAGTTGGCTTTTGGGTTATTGGGGTAGGTTGTTGGGTAGATGACCCAGTTGAGGTGCTTGACCCTGATTTTTTAGTTGGCCCTGGTAGGGCTAGGCAAACGCCTCTGCCTCTTACAGAGGCTAATGTTGCCTTTTTAGGCATCTTGTCCTTGCTTGTCTCCCTGCAAATATTCACATGTGAGAAAGTCAGGGAGAGAGTTTGAGTTACCCTTGATGTGCTCAATATCGAAATCAAAAACGCTTAAGATGGCTTGCCATCTGGCAAAAATTTGTTTTGATGCAAGGTTTTTAATAGGGGTTATTGTTCCTTGGGAAATCATATGACCAAGAAAACAAATTTTTGTTTGGAAAAGGACATATATATTATCACTAAACTATCACTCAAATTACGATAATATATATGTTCTTTCTGAACCAAAGGAGGGAAATGATATTAGATTTTTGAAAATATGTCTAATCTCTTCCGTTCACTCTCTAGACGTCTCTCCATTAGGGGATCTTTTTCGTCTCCTTCCTCCACCTCTTCACCCCCATTCTCCCTCCAATCCTCTTACTGAGAAAGTAACTCGGCCTGAGGAACTTTCTCCTAAACACAATATCTTCAAAAGAAATAGTTTGCTTTGAAGATATCAATCAAGCAATAGATAATTGGAAAATACCCAAAATCCCTCAAGATGAATTATATGTCCCTGATGACAATAAAATAAAATCAGACTATATCATCAAAACCGCTGAAAACAATATTCCTCTAGGACCAGACTCCGGTGAGGAATTCCATCTTTTAACCAAACAATCTGTCAGAGAACATGCCCGTCACTATAAATATCTTCACATAGGGTGTGTCCAAGTCGCTGTCAAACCTCTCATCAGAGAAGGTTTGAATGCTTCCATCCTCATGTGTCTCAGAGATATTAGGCATAATGATTTCCAAGACTCCTTAATCGGAACAGTTGAAACAAGTTTAGGACACAGTCCGGTTTACTTCAACTACTTCCCAAACAAAATAGTCAGTTTGTTAGATATCAACATCCTTGACTCTCTTTTCCTAAACATCCGAATTCATGGTCTTAACATGAAGGAAGGATCTATCCCAACAGCGTTAATATATAGGATTCAATACAAGGTCATGAACACTTGTAATTCTAGAGTCCTTCTTAAATCCAGTGATCGTGAAACTACTTTGTTTGTCACAGACATGACAAAGGCCAACGTCATGGTCCCAAGGCTCATAAAGTGGGATGAAATTGAACTCCCTCAATCATGGTCAATTGATCGAGCCATTCCAACGCAACCTAGACAAGCACCCCTCTTATGAGAAATAAAACAGGACGAGTCAGTGAGAGTAGAGATTTTCTTTTACAGATGAAACTCTTTTTCCTCCAGATCTGAAGCAGAAACATCTAATGATTTTGCTTCAGCAAGAAGATCTTTTTCTGTAACTTCTCAAGCTCAGTTTTCAAAAATTTCTAGACCCGCAAATTCTGGAATTAATATTTCGGGATTACAAAATAATTCAAATATTTCTCAACCATTTTATCAAACTGATGATGATGTTGATTTACAATCTATTCAATCACCAACATACTCTTCTATGAATGATGCCCATGAGTAGCACATAATTTGTTATAAATAAAGAAGCTTTACGTAAAAACTCTACTCTAAGGAGTATTATCTCCACAGAGAATGGTGTTTACGTACATATACAGCTGCTCAAATTTCGTCATTCAAGAAAAAGTACTACCATTTTCTCAATGATGTTAGAATGCATATTCCTTTCTTTGAATGGTTTCATGCTTATTCTATCAAACATAATATTGATTATCCTTTTAAAAACAAAAATATTTCACCATCAGCAAACGTTATTTCAACTTGGAAAGTCAAAGATGGAAATTTAGTCAGATCTGAGTTTCCTCCAAAAGGATCTTTTGTTATTTCAAATACGGAAGGACATAACCCAGTTATGGCCTCTCCATTCAAAAACAAAAATGTAGATGAAAGTGTCACCCCAAAAGATATTAAAAATCTTATTGAACAATCAAATTACACTAACAGGTTTTTGCAATGTTTGGGTGACAACCTCTCATCTTCAGGATCTCTTTTGTCTTTGAAAAATTTCTCTGAAACCTCTATTTCTAAAACTATTGAAAAACCTCTTTTTAAATCTTTCAAAATGAGTAACAAGGCTAAACAGAGTCTTAAAACTTCTATTTTAAAACAAGAATCCAGTGATTCAGAAGTCATGCAAAAAATCGACCAACTTTTAAACCGTCTTAGTACTGTCCCTGAAACTCCTACAAACTCTGGTGAATCCACATTTCATATACAAACTCGCTTATCCAAAGCCATTAATGCCCTTGGCCAAGATTCCAATGAGTCTTCCTCTGACCAAAGTGATGATTCTAACAAATCATCTCTCAAAGTTAGCCCAATCATGACCAATTCTATAACTAAGTGGAAGGTTTTAACCAAACCCTCTGCGTATAGTTATAATCGCGTATCCACAACTGATCTAGCTCACGAAGAAAGATAACTAGGTTTTGTCAGCTTCAATGCCAATAATGTCTATGAATGGAATATAGATGGCAAAACCGAATACAACATCATGAGTATCCTTCAGCATATGACTATGGTAGGCACAGCCTATCAAGCTGCTCATGAAACCTCTGAGGAAGCAATAGCCAATGTTATTGTTTCTGGGTTCTCTGGTCAACTTAAAGGTTGGTGGGATAACTATCTTTCTGATAACCAAAAACATTCAATCCTTTATGCTATAAAGGTTAATGATCAAAATGAACCCATCATTGGAGACGATGGGGAACCTATCCCTGATGCCATTAACACCTTAATCTTTACTATAGCAAGCCACTTTATAGGTGACCCATCTCTTTGGAAAGACTGTTCTGCTGAATTACTTTCCAATCTCAGATGCAAAACTTTGTCTGACTTTAGATGGTATAAGGACACCTTCCTTACTAGGGTATATACCAGAGAAGACAGTCAGCAACCTTTCTGGAAAGAAAATTTCCTAGCCGGACTTCCCAAATCCCTGGGAGATAAAGTAAGGGACAAAATTCGTAGCTTAACTCCAGACGGGATTATACCCTATGACGAGTTAAGTTATGGCCAACTTATTTCTTTCATCCAAAAAGTTGCTCTAAAGATTTGTCAAGATGATAAAATCCAACGGCAACTTGCTCGTGAGAAAACACAAAATCGTATCGATTTGGGAACTTTCTGTGAACAATTTGGTCTTCCTGCTTGCCATCCAAGAAAATCTAAAAGACCATCCAATAGAAAAGTTTTTAAACCTAATCCTGAAAAGAATTTCAAGAGATCTAGAAAAGGTTTTTAAAACCCTAAAAATGAGAAAAGTTTTCAAAAGAACTTCCAAAAGTATCCCCAGAAAAACCCCATTATTTGCTATACATGTAAAAAACCAGGACATGTTAGCAAATACTGTAGGTTAAAAGGAAAGATTAATAATCTGAACCTTGATCCTCAGATTGAGGAACAGATTAACAATCTTTTAATCGAAAGTTCAGATGATGATTCTGGACCAGAATCCTCGGATGATATTAATAATATCCAAGTTGATGATATTGAATCATCCTCAGATTCCGACGTCAAGCAAATTAATATTTTATCCAAAGATCAAGATCTCTTATTTGATGCTATGGAGGCTATGGTGATCCAGAACAAAAGAAAGACTTTCTTTTGAAATTAAAAAAAATCTTTACAAAAGGAGGAGAAGCCCAAAAACCTTGTCCTTAGTAATAAATATGATATCAAACACATTTTCAAAAAATTAGAAAAATAAGTTATTCATCCTATAACCATTCAGGATCTCCATACTAAGGTCAACAACCTTAAAAAGGAAATTTGAAAGGTCAAAAGAAATCAAGACAATCATCAACTCATTCTCTCGCAATTAATACAAGGGGAAGAGTCTGATGATGGAGAACTTGATTCTCTTATAAACCAACCTGAGTTTTCTGAAAAATAAGAAAATGAAATTTCTAACGACAATGATGGAAAAGAAATCTTGAGAATAATAAACATATTTTCTTTTATGAAATGTCGTATTAATATTCGGATTGTCGTTAAAGATTTTGTTCTTGAAACCATAGCACTTTTTGACTCAGGTACAGATTCAAATTGTATTAAAGAAGGTCTGATCCCCACAAAGTATTTTGAAAAGATACTGAACATCTTAGCTCGATAACGGGTGAAAGACTAAAAATCAAATTCAAATTAACCAATACTTTTGTTGAAAAGGGTAATCTTAGGATTCTGACCAATTTCATCATAGCAAAGGATATCAAAAATGATGTAGTCTTGCGGATGCCTTTTATAATCCTTTTGTTTTCATACCTAGCAGATTTTTCTGGAATTACCTCTTATGTGGGTGGACAGGAAACTTTCTTTGAATTTTTAGACTCACCAACCCAAAAATCTCTAAACCAAATTGAATCCAAAACCAAACAGATTTGTTTTTTTAAAGAAGAAATCTTTTTCAAAACCCTTGAATCCCAACTTTCTCAACCAAGGATTCAAGATAAAATCAAAAATCTTTCAAACTAAATTGAAAAGTCTATCTGTTCTGATTTGCCTCATGCCTTCTGAAAAAGAAAAGAATACATTGTTAATCTTTCCTATGAAAAAGGTTTCAAAGAATCACAAATTCCTACAAAAGCCCACCCCATTCAAATGAATGGGCAGCTTTTGCAGCACTGTCAAAAGGAGATTAAAGATCTTTTGGACAAAAGATTAATTCGTCCAAGTAAGAGTCCTTGGTCTTGCTCAGCTTTTTATGTCAATAAGCAAGCTGAGATAGAACGAGAAACCCCCAGGCTTGTCATCAATCGAAAACCTTTGAATCAAGCTTTATAGTGGATTCGTTATCTTATCCCAAACAAAAAAGATTTGCTCAATAGGCTAAACTCAGCAAATATCTTTTCAAAATTTGATATGAAATATGGGTTTTGGCAAATCCAAATTAAAGAATCTGACAGATATAAAACTGCATTTACAGTCCCATTCGGTCAATATGAATGGAATGTAATGCCGTTTGGTCTGAAAAATGCCCTATCTGAATTTCAAAAAATCATGAACGATATTTTTAACCCATATTCAAACTTTGCAATCGTTTACATAGATGATGTCTTAATCTTCTCTCAAACTTTAGGAGAACATTTCAAACATGTTAAAACTTTTATGTACATCATCCAGAAAAACGGACTTGCTGTTTCCAAATCAAAAATTATCCTTTTCCAAACAAAATTTCGTTTTCTTAGTCATATGATTTCTCAAGGAACAATAACCCCTATCGAAAGATCAATTTTGTTTGCAGAAAAGTTCCCAGACTATATCCTTGACAAACTTCAACTCCAGAAGTTCCTAGGATGTCTTAATTATGTCTCGAAATTCATCCCAAATCTTAACAATCTTATTAAGCCTCTTCATGATAGGCTTAAGAAAAACCCTCCACCATGGACGGACAAATATTCTGAGATCGTCAGATTTCTTAAAACCAAAGTTCGTAATCTTCCTTGTCTATACCTACTTATTCCTCATGCATTCAAAATCATTGAAACAGATACATTTGATTTAGGATATGGTGGTATCTTGAAACAAAAATTGCATGATAAAGAGTGTATCATTGCATTCACATCAAAGCATTGGAATAGTACTCAACAAATCTATTCCACCATCAAAAAAAAATTTTAGCCATAGTTTTGTGTATCACAAAATTTCAGTCTGATTTACTCAATCAAAAATTTTTAGTCCGAGTTGATTGCAAATCGGCTAAAGATGTTTTACAAAAAGATGTTAAAAACCTTGCATCAACACAAATTTTTGTCAGATGGCAAGCCATCTTAAGCATTTTTTATTTCGATATTGAGCACATCAAGGGTAACTCAAACTCTCTCCCTGACTTTCTCACACGTGAATATTTGCAGGAAGACAAGCAAGGACAAGATGCCTAAAAAGGCAACATTAGCCTCTGTAAGAGGCAGATGCGTTCGCCTAGCCCTACCAGGGCAAACTAAAAAATTAGGGTCAAGCACCCCAACTGGGTCATCTACCCAACAACCTACACCAATAATCCAAGAGCCAACTGAGTCATCTACTCAGATCACAAAAAATATAGTTGAGTCATCTACTCAACCCCCAAGTAGCCAAACAGCAAAACAAACAAAGGCAGACTATGCTCTACCAATCCAAACCTTACTGGCCTTACAGGATGCAGGCCTTTCAAAACTTCATAAAAAATCCTGGGCTGATATATGTGACAGCTCAGATGATGATGAAATAGACCTAACCAAACTTTTGTCACAAGTGGCAGCCCAAAAAACCATATGTAATGACCCAAAAGGTAAAACAATTACCCAAGCAAACTACCCCAATCAATTCAAACACAGCCCCTAAACACCCAACCAAAACAACAATCCACATACATTTCAAAAAACAAATTCTCATCTGTCTTCTTAATGGAACCTGAATTCTAGAAAAAATTACCTTTTAAGGTAATCCCTAAAGTCTTTCCACCAGGATTTCATTTTAGACCAACAGCCATAAACAAAACCAGGCAGTTTTATGAATTCATACTAGTGGATTCAGATTCGGTCTCGATAAAATACTATAAAGACCCCAAAGATACCGCTAACATAACTCATTCAACCATTCAAATCCTAAAAGTACTCACCCTTACTCAATTTGGTAAAAACTCAAATAATACTAAGAAAATTTCCCAACCTTTTGACCTAATAGGATATTCTTATTGGGATTATGCGGACGCCTGGACAAGAGTATTTTGGTTACAAAATAATTAAAATAGACATTCTTGGCTCATTTACTTCAAGAAAAATACTAATTATCATTTTTCAAACTGATTTACTCAATGGTGGGATTACTTTGGCCCTTTACCAGAGATCTTGCCCCCACCTGCCGATGAGAGGTTCAAAATTTTCACCAAAAAATTTGACCAACAAGAAACACGTATTTTCACAGATCTTCAAATTTTCTCTGCATTTTCACTGGCTTGGGTATTCTCATGGCAGTACAGGTATGGCAAACAGGAGCACCCAAAGGCACCACCAATGCTTCAAAGAAATGCCTATGTCAAATGGTGGTCTCAGTTCGATGCAACCATGGCTCACCTGAACAAAGTTCGAAGATGGTTTAACGAACACCCTAAGTTCACCAAACTATTTGATCATGAAGAGTCAATATTTCTCAATCAGAAAGCCCAAATTGCTGCAGCCCTTGCAGGAGCCCAATCAAAAGAAACTTTAGCAAAACATCTCCAGCAAATCATGCAAATGATCGAAGAAGATAAAACACACAAAGAAGATCCTACTTCGTCAGCAGAATCCTCAAGTGGTTATAATCAAAACGAAGATGATTGCTTCGGGATCAACCTAGGAGAGGATTAGATTCTAATCTCAAAAATTTATGTAATTGTAGAAAATCAAAATTGTATCGACTTGTACTGTAGAAATAGTACCAGTTAACATAACTTGTACTGTAGAAACAGTAGAATCCTCAATTATAAAAGGAAGCCTCGTTCTCATTGTGAGGCACCTTTCAGTTTTACACAATCATAGAGAGAGGTTAGAGAGAAAAGCTCTGAGTTTTCTCTTGTAAGCTTTTCAGCTCCTCTTCTTTTCTCTTCTTCTTTTCAATCAGTTTTCTAATAAATCTTTATCCAGTTATTCAGCTTCGTGTTTTTCATATTTATCTTTCTGTATCTGCATATGTGTGCAGACTACCGCCACATCTAACTTCATACTAACTTACATATGTGTGCGGACTACCGCCGCATCTAACTTCATATTTACTTCCTTGTCTTTGCATCTTCATTCATTTAACTGGCACATCTAACTTCATATTTATTTCCTTGTCTTTGCATCATTATTCATTTAACTGGCATTTTCATTTACGCCTTCTTCCCCTTTCCCTCCTTGCTCCGCTTAGCCCCATCTGGTA
>NC_029788.2:114499730-114501948 GCF_000816755.2 Arachis ipaensis | reverse complement strand
TATTGAATTGATTATTTTATGATTATTATATTATAATTTTTTTTGTTAATTTTTTTAAAAAATTTCAAAGAATATCCATAAATAATTATGGTATCTGCATTTCCTAAGGAGATAATTAAATAGGAATTTGCGATGAAAATAGAGAGGGGATGAAGGTATTTTTTTAAAACGGAAGTGAAGGACATGAAAAGGGGTTCGCCGCGCCCACACGAGTATTCATTACCATCTCTAACTAACAACAAAAATTCAATTTGAGCTGATTTGAGATGGAATATGTGGCTTCATCTGCATTGGATCCTAAGATAATGAACCTAATTCGAATTTGGGATCCTAACAATAGATCTAGGTTGATCTTACTCACTTAATGTTTTGAGTCATTGCTGTAACAAATACTATATTATTAAATATTATTATATTTAGTATATATAAAAGTTGGATATACTTACAAGAGATTTTTTAATCAAACTAAAAAAAATTATAATTATCTTTTTTCTCTTTTTTAGTTTTAAATATTATTTATTAACGTAATAAAAAGTGAATAATAATAATAATAATCACTCACATAATTAAAATAAATCATCCTAATATATACATGACACTACATATATTAAGGATTATTATATGTGATAAATTATTTCTTTGTTTGTCTAAAGATAATTTATATGTAAATTAACTAATCTTTATAACATACGATCTATTGCATAATTTTTCTTCTCTTAATATGAATAAATTGATGAATTTAATATATAAAATATAAGTTATATTATTTAACATAAAATTTATTTTAAAATAAAAAATTACTTTATATATTATATTATAAGATAGTGTAGTCATTTATTTTTTTTAACAGTAATTACTGCTAAATAAAATAGTATAAAATATGAAAAAAAATGTGTTTACCAATCTAGGAATGATAATTCATTTTTCAATAGAATAAATTATATATTGAATAACAAAAATTATTATGGCTTCTTTTCACACAAACTAATACAACGATGGTATTTTGATAATATTACCAAATAACATTAACCAATTTAATAGTTTTTGTAATGATATAAGTCTATAAGTTTGAAAACTTGAAAATCATATCATAAAATATGAAATTTTAACTAATAACAACGCTGATCATATTGTGTTGACTTTATGAATGAATATGATACCAACAAATAAAATTGTCATAGTTAAATTTCAACAAAGATAAATCTCCATAATTATTGTTATATATCAATGAGCATTGTTCTATTTTTAAGACAAATACTATTTTTTTTTACCTATTTTCTAACCTAATAGGCTCAGAATAAATCTATCACAAATTNAATATAGTAAGCATTCATTAGTTAACTGTATATGAAGTCGATAGTTGAAAATTATTAAATAATAATTTAAAGAAAAGTATAGGAAGACAATAAGAATACTAAACAATGTAAACAATGGATATGCCGGATGTTCAATTCAATAAGTATGCAGATGATTATATTGATTATGTTTAATTGGATGGTTATTTCTTTTGATTTGATTTATTTATGCACAATTAACAATGACTTGATATTCAATTTACTAGATGTGCAAATAGTTATTTTAATATTAAAAGTTAAGAAGTAATTTGAGGTGGAGTGTTTTTTTACTTTATTAGGATAATTCTAGAGTCCATTATTCACATTGTTTACAAAAGTCATTGTCTACCTAATAAAACTGATAATTTAATCAAACATATCAAATTATTTAACGAACTTTTAATTATCAATTCGACAAGAAATTATCTAAAAATTAACTTAAATATTAGAATATTATCTTTATTTTTATAATTTTTTATTTTATTTAAATTCATTTTTTATATTTTTAAATTTAATTTCATAAATTTGTGTTAATGTTAATGTGTACAATGATCTAAATCTTTGGTCCAATATGAATAAAATAAATATCTTATGTCATGAAACTATCATTCCAAAAGTTTTAAGCTGATTTTGAGGTTCACCAATGATTGAACTCTTGACCTTTCGAATTTAGAACTCTAATACTATGTCATGAAACCACTAATCCTAAAAGTTTAACCTAATAGAAAAATGTAACACTAATGGTTATATCTGTAATACTTCCTAAACTTCTATTGTACAAATGGTACAAAATTTTCATTGACTCTCTATACTTTTTCTTAAAAAAAATAATATTATAAATTAATAAATTTGTTTAAAAAAATAAATTTATTTAAAATAGTAGT
>NC_029788.2:114497906-114499162 GCF_000816755.2 Arachis ipaensis | reverse complement strand
CTATGACTCGTGAAGAGAAAGTAGAGTTATAGAAATATAAACTTCAAATTCAAAGACTAAGAAAAATATTATTTATAGCAAAAGGTTAAATTTTAACTACTATAACCAATATTTCGTAATAAATAAAAAGACATGCTCATTTATTTTTATCATAATTTAGTGTTCATGGTTAAAATTTAGTGGCTAAACTTTATCTTTGTTGTAGTGATATAGATCAGTCAACATGGCGAGGAACGACGACGAAAGATTTCTCTTACCGCGCGCGAATCAAAGAAAATTGCAGCACTGATGAATGAATGATGATGTATAAATCCTTGATCCCGAGCTTCGAGGTGAGAGAGAAGAAGACTGAAGGCTGAAAGTTATATATACTGAAATTAACTCATTACTGAATAACATTGGTACAGCAACTCCCATGAACAGAAAGAAAACCTGCAAAGTAAAAATAATAACGACGGTAACGGAAACAGAACTCTACAATATGTAACAAGATAGAGGAACTTGGTAGCTTCGAGTGGCAGATACTTATTTTCTTCCAGCCCTCTCTAAATAAAAGAAGATCCCGCTAAGAGAATTACCCTCAAAATGGAACAACATACGAATCTACAACAGCAACTTCCATTGGTGCTTCCATCAAGTACACATTATTATTACGGTGCTCTCTACTCATCAGATCCATGTATCTCTGTGGCAGGAGTTGTTGTTGCCTTTGGGAATTTTGCTGCCACGATCTCCTCATTCTCAAGACAGATCTCAGAATGTACCTGTCATAGAGCACAGTTAGAAGTGGATGCAACTCAACCATACCAACTAAAGCATAAAAAACGTATCTAAAGTTCCACCAAGATTCAGGAATAAGCAGTGTTACCAAGGTAGCCGAGGAGAACGAACCGAAAGCCGCCATGGCTGTGCTTAACTGAGAAGAATACTGAGGCAAACGCAGCGAGGCCATGAAGGCTAGGAAGTAACAAAAAATGGCAAGAAAACAAGCTTGGGTTGCGACAGGGTGATCATGGAACGGTGATGGTGTGCTTCCTGTGCTCTGGATTTGAAGCAATGCTAGGAGTGCGAAAAGAATGAAAGCGTAGATTTTGTGGCGGCGAATGATGAAGGGATCTGGATGAGTGGTTGCTATTAGGTTGATGATGGTTGGGTTGTAGACATTGATGAAGCAGTTAATGGTGGCTTGTCTCTGGTAATTGAAGGTAGCTGCAAATGGAAGTGACATAGTTTTTTGTTCAAGAAAAGGTTAATTA
>NC_029788.2:114497090-114497416 GCF_000816755.2 Arachis ipaensis | reverse complement strand
AATAATAATAATAATAATAATAATAATAATAATAATAATAATAATAATAAGATAGAAGTTAAAAGGAAATCATACCTCAGGGCTCAGTTGGGTAGCTCCTGCTTTGATCAATTCTTGTTTGTGGATGGGCATAATATTTATAGACGAGGTATTATTGCATATTCTACCACCAACGGAAATTAGGTTATGCTTGTTTAATTAAATACAAAGACAAATGTACATACAAACACAAATGCCCATAAATGGGTAATAATACAGTTAAGAGAAAAGTTGGGTGAAAAGTGAATAATACACTCTTTATAATAAAAAATAAAAAAATTAAAAGT
>NC_029788.2:114494897-114496448 GCF_000816755.2 Arachis ipaensis | reverse complement strand
CGTTAAATAATATCCCAATTTTTATTAAATTATTATTTAATAATTCTTAATTATTAATTTGATACGACATGAATCAATAGTGATGAAACTATGAAAAAAAGAGTCGTTCAAGTCATCAAGTGGCAACAACCGACACCCAGCTAAGAGATCTTGAAACAATCAAAAACACTGGAGACTAGTGCTAGGTGTGGCCCAACACTCAATTATTGTTGGACACTGCTCTTCATTGCTTTGTCGTTTTACACCCCAAACTGCATGTTGAAATATTCAGCTAAATAGTAATTTTGTTACTTAAAACCTTGTTAAGAAGAACAAAAAGGAAGCATTATGGTTTCTTAAGAACGAACTCGGTGTTTTTTTCTTTAATAACCAATAACCATTACTACATGTCCCCTGAACTGAGATGTCTTTATCTACTACCACTTTCAGGTTCATTCTAGCATTCCATATCTTTTATTACTACAATAGTTACTTCAATTTGGATTAAATTAAGTAATATGTATTTTAAGGAAATATGGTAATATTATTTTTATTAAATATTTTATTTTCTTAATAAATATATAATAAATCGACCAATGATGAAGGGATCAGGATGAGTGATTGCTAGTAGGTTGATGATGGTTGGGTTGTAGACATTGATGAAGCAGTTAATGGTGGTTATTAATATGTTTTAATGATGTGTTATTATATATTTGTAATTCACGTAATTAATTCTCTTTTTAATAAATACACCATTAAGCTTACCAATATTCTAATTTTTTAGCCATATATAATCTCTTTCATTTATTAAGACTAACAAAAAATAAACATATTTATCGTTAAAAATTAATTTTTATTGTTGTTAATAATAAAAGTGACGAAATTAAAAGGTAGAATAATAAGATCTTAAAGAAACGAAATTATAAATAAAAAATATCTTATATTTAATATTCGTGTCCTAATGTTTTTATAAGAAGTTAAGAACTAAATATCATTGTGTATCAATGTATCATTCTAAAGTTTGTGTTTGTTTAAACAAAACATGATTAGGTATATAACATTTTCTATCAAATAAATCAAGAGTAATGAAAGAAAGAGTGGTTCAAGTGGTGACCACCCACAAGCAGCTAGCAAAGGAATGTTGATTCTTGAAAGTTGAAACGGTCGAAAACAGTGCCGGATTAGTGGAGAGATCCCACATGCTACGTGCAGAACAATTCTCAATTCTTGGGGATCAGATTTGTGCTTTTCAATTCATTGCTTTGTTGTTTTCCAATCCAAGACTCCAGGCTGCAGTGGTGAATTTTCACCTAGTTTCTGAAAATTGGACGGGACTGACGGGTTAAGGTGTTTATTTTTTAATATGTTTGGTAAATTTTTAATAGTAAAAGTAAAAGTATTAAAAAAATAAAAAAAATATTTTTTTTTAAAAAGTTATAATTTATATCTTTTATTAAAAAAAAATTTAAAAAAAAATATTTTTTTTACATAATAAATGAATAAAAAAGTACTTTTATCCTATTTTATCCAAATATAATTGATAAATAAAATAATCTTTTTACAAGAGATATT
>NC_029788.2:114494106-114494786 GCF_000816755.2 Arachis ipaensis | reverse complement strand
ATTAAAAATATAAATTAGGATTAACATATAAAAAGAATAAGGATTTCTTGTGCTTGTGTTCTAAAGGCACATGTTAAAAGTTTATAAATTAAAAAAATCTTTACTAAAAATATAAAAAATTTAAATTTTTAATGCATTTTGTTTTACATTTATTAAATAAAAGCATTTAGTACTATTAGTTGTTAATGGCGAGAGAGGACGAGAGAAGGGGAGAGTAAATTAATAATGACCAAGAACACAGCAGAGACATATAGAAGGATGCAAGAGGAGGAGTTGATCATGGTAGGGTGGTTCGGACATGTCAGGAGCCTCTATGACAAAAGTCTCTTTCGGGATAATATGGTACGAGAATCGGCACCGAAACCCTTGGTTATGGATGAGTCTTTGGATGGGGATCACTTGATTGTGGTGATAGAGAGACAAGGGAGCTCATCTACAAAGGAAAAAAGGTGTTTGTGGAACATACAAAGACTCCGTTGTGGTCAAAATCTTTGGCAAACATCTTAGCTACACGGCTTTGTCACATAGATTAAAATTCATACAGAGGTTAAAGGGGGATATAAACTTTTGGATATTGGAAATGGATACTTCTTCGTAAAGTATGACTTAAAGAAGGATCGCAAGAAAATTCTTCTTAGAAGACCTTGGATGATTGATGGTTTCTATTTAACCATAAAACC